>NW_026682975.1:0-206331 GCF_027887145.1 Ammospiza caudacuta
CTTTTTCCTTGGCACCATCCCTATACCTTGGCTGATTTATCTGCCTAGGGTTAGGGTTAGGGTTCAGCCTAGGCTTGAATTTTTTTAACCAGGAAGCCCTGAGTTCCAGGCTTACTTCATCTGGCAAAGGCATCCCAAAGGGAGTGCAGAAGTGCCACAACATGGCTGCTTTCACGGCTTTTCCCTTAGGAAGAACCCTAATACCCGGCTGATTTACCTTCCTAGGGTTACTGTTAGGCTTAGGCCTAGGACTTTTAAAACCAGGAAGCCCTGGGCTCCAGGCACACTGCAGCTGCGAAAGGCATCCCAAGGGGAGCGCAAAAGTGACGCAACTTGGCTGCCACCACTGATATTTCCATGAGACCATCCCGAACCATAGGTTGATTTTCCTTCCTAGGGTTAAGGTTTGAGTTACGCCTAGGGTAAGGGTTCTATTAACCAGAAAGCCCTGAGTTCCAAGAACACAGCAGCTGCGAAGGACTAGCCAAGAAGAGCGCAAAAGTACCACAACATGCCTGTCTCCACAGCTTTTTCCTTGGGGACATGCCTAATTCCTGGCTGATTTGCCTTTCTCGTCTTAGGGTTGGGGTTCGGCCTAGGGCTAGGATTTTAAAATCAGGAAGCCCTGAGTTCCAGGCACACTGGAGCTGTGAAAGGCATCCAAAAGGGAGTGCAAAAGTGCCACAACATGGCTGCTTTCACGGCTTTTTCCTTGGCAAGAAACCTAACATCAGGCTGATTTACTTTCCCAGGGTTACTGTTAGGCTTAGGCCTAGGGCTAGGATTTTTGAAACTAGGAAGCCCTGGGCTCCAGGCACACTGCAGCTGTTCAAGGCATCCCAAGGGGAGTACAAAAGTGCAACAACATGGCAGCTTTCACAGCTTTTTCCTTGGCACCATCCCTATACCTAGGCTGATTTATCTGCCTAGGGTTAGGGTTAGGGTTCAGCCTAGGGCTTGGATTTCTTTAACCAGGAAGCCCTGAGTTCCAGGCTTACTTCATCTGCCAAAGGCATCCCAAAGGGAGTGCAGAAGTGCCACAACATGGCTGCTTTCACGGCTTTTTCCTTGGCAAGAAGCCTAACATCAGGCTGATTTACTTTCCCAGGGTTACTGTTAGGCTTAGGCCTAGGGCTAGGATTTTTGAAACTAGGAAGCCCTTAGCTCCAGGCACACTGCAGCTGTTCAAGGCATCCAAGGGGAGTACAAAAGTGCAACAACATGGCAGCTTTCACAGCTTTTTCCTTGGCACCATCCCTATACCTAGGCTGATTTATCTGCCTAGGGTTAGGGTTAGGGTTCAGCCTAGGGCTTGGATTTCTTTAACCAGGAAGCCCTGAGTTCCAGGCTTACTTCATCTGCCAAAGGCATCCCAAAGGGAGTGCAAAAGTGCCACAACATGGCTGCTTTCACGGCTTTTTCCTTGGCAAGAAGCCTAAAATCAGGCTGATTTACCTTCCCAGGGTTACTGTTAGGCTTAGGCCTAGGGCTAGGATTTTTGAAACTAGGAAGCCCTTAGCTCCAGGCACACTGCAGCTGTTCAAGGCATCCCAAGGGGAGTACAAAAGTGCAACAACATGGCAGCTTTCACAGCTTTTTTCTTGGCACCATCCCTATACCTAGGCTGATTTATCTGCCTGGGGTTAGGGTTAGGGTTCAGCCTAGGGCTTGAATTTTTTTAACCAGGAAGCCCTGAGTTCCAGGCTTACTTCATCTGCCAAAGGCATCCCAAAGGGAGTGCAGAAGTGCCACAACATGGCTGCTTTCACGGCTTTTCCCTTAGGAAGAACCCTAATACCCGGCTGATTTACCTTCCTAGGGTTACTGTTAGGCTTAGGCCTAGGACTTTTAAAACCAGGAAGCCCTGGCCTCCAGGCACACTGCAGCTGCGAAAGGCATCCCAAGGGGAGCGCAAAAGTGACGCAACTTGGCTGCCACCACTGATATTTCCATGAGACCATCCCGAACCATAGGTTGATTTTCCTTCCTAGGGTTAAGGTTTGAGTTACGCCTAGGGTAAGGGTTCTATTAACCAGAAAGCCCTGAGTTCCAAGAACACAGCAGCTGCGAAGGACTAGCCAAGAAGAGCGCAAAAGTACCACAACATGCCTGCCTCCACAGCTTTTTCCTTGGGGACATGCCTAATTCCTGGCTGATTTGCCTTTCTCGTCATAGGGTTGCGGTTCGGCCTAGGCTAGGATTTTTAAAAGCAGGAAGCCCTGAGTTCCAGGCACACTGGAGCTGTGAAAGGCATCCAAAAGGGAGTGCAAAAGTGCCACAACATGGCTGCTTTCACGGCTTTTTCCTTGGCAAGAAGCCTAACATCAGGCTGATTTACTTTCCCAGGGTTACTGTTAGGCTTAGGCCTAGGGCTAGGATTTTTGAAACTAGGAAGCCCTTAGCTCCAGGCACACTGCAGCTGTTCAAGGCATCCAAGGGGAGTACAAAAGTGCAACAACATGGCAGCTTTCACAGCTTTTTCCTTGGCACCATCCCTATACCTAGGCTGATTTATCTGCCTAGGGTTAGGGTTAGGGTTCAGCCTAGGGCTTGGATTTCTTTAACCAGGAAGCCCTGAGTTCCAGGCTTACTTCATCTGCCAAAGGCATCCCAAAGGGAGTGCAAAAGTGCCACAACATGGCTGCTTTCACGGCTTTTTCCTTGGCAAGAAGCCTAAAATCAGGCTGATTTACCTTCCCAGGGTTACTGTTAGGCTTAGGCCTAGGGCTAGGATTTTTGAAACTAGGAAGCCCTTAGCTCCAGGCACACTGCAGCTGTTCAAGGCATCCCAAGGGGAGTACAAAAGTGCAACAACATGGCAGCTTTCACAGCTTTTTTCTTGGCACCATCCCTATACCTAGGCTGATTTATCTGCCTGGGGTTAGGGTTAGGGTTCAGGCCTAGGGCTTGAATTTTTTTAACCAGGAAGCCCTGAGTTCCAGGCTTACTTCATCTGCCAAAGGCATCCCAAAGGGAGTGCAGAAGTGCCACAACATGCTGCTTTCACGGCTTTTCCCTTAGGAAGAACCCTAATACCCGGCTGATTTACCTTCCTAGGGTTACTGTTAGGCTTAGGCCTAGGACTTTTAAAACCAGGAAGCCCTGGCCTCCAGGCACACTGCAGCTGCGAAAGGCATCCCAAGGGGAGCGCAAAAGTGACGCAACTTGGCTGCCACCACTGATATTTCCATGAGACCATCCCGAACCATAGGTTGATTTTCCTTCCTAGGGTTAAGGTTTGAGTTACGCCTAGGGTAAGGGTTCTATTAACCAGAAAGCCCTGAGTTCCAAGAACACAGCAGCTGCGAAGGACTAGCCAAGAAGAGCGCAAAAGTACCACAACATGCCTGCCTCCACAGCTTTTTCCTTGGGGACATGCCTAATTCCTGGCTGATTTGCCTTTCTCGTCATAGGGTTGCGGTTCGGCCTAGGGCTAGGATTTTTAAAAGCAGGAAGCCCTGAGTTCCAGGCACACTGGAGCTGTGAAAGGCATCCAAAAGGGAGTGCAAAAGTGCCACAACATGGCTGCTTTCACGGCTTTTTCCTTGGCAAGAAGCCTAACACCAGGCTGATTTACTTTCCCAGGGTTACTGTTAGGCTTAGGCCTAGGGCTAGGATTTTTGAAACTAGGAAGCCCTTAGCTCCAGGCACACTGCAGCTGTTCAAGGCATCCCAAGGGGAGTACAAAAGTGCAACAACATGGCAGCTTTCACAGCTTTTTCCTTGGCAAGAAGCCTAACACCAGGCTGATTTACTTTCCCAGGGTTACTGTTAGGCTTAGGCCTAGGGCTAGGATTTTTGAAACTAGGAAGCCCTTAGCTCCAGCACACTGCAGCTGTTCAAGGCATCCCAAGGGGAGTACAAAAGTGCAACAACATGGCAGCTTTCACAGCTTTTTCCTTGGCACCATCCCTATACCTAGGCTGATTTATCTGCCTAGGGTTAGGGTTAGGGTTCAGCCTAGGGCTTGGATTTCTTTAACCAGGAAGCCCTGAGTTCCAGGCTTACTTCATCTGCCAAAGGCATCCCAAAGGGAGTGCAGAAGTGCCACAACATGGCTGCTTTCACGGCTTTTTCCTTGGCAAGAAGCCTAACATCAGGGCTGATTTACCTTCCCAGGGTTACTGTTAGGCTTAGGCCTAGGGCTAGGATTTTTGAAACTAGGAAGCCCTGGGCTCCAGGCACACTGCAGCTGTTCAAGGCATCCCAAGGGGAGTACAAAAGTGCAACAACATGGCAGCTTTCACAGCTTTTTCCTTGGCACCATCCCTATACCTAGGGCTGATTTATCTGCTAGGGTTAGGGTTAGGGTTCAGCCTAGGGCTTGAATTTTTTTAACCAGGAAGCCCTGAGTTCCAGGCTTACTTCATCTGCCAAAGGCATCCCAAAGGGAGTGCAGAAGTGCCACAACATGGCTGCTTTCACGGCTTTTCCCTTAGGAAGAACCCTAATACCTGGCTGATTTACCTTCCTAGGGTTACTGTTAGGCTTAGGCCTAGGACTTTTAAAACCAGGAAGCCCTGGCCTCCAGGCACACTGCAGCTGCGAAAGGCATCCCAAGGGGAGCGCAAAAGTGACGCAACTTGGCTGCCACCACTGATATTTCCATGAGACCATCCCGAACCATAGGTTGATTTTCCTTCCTAGGGTTAAGGTTTGAGTTACGCCTAGGGTAAGGGTTCTATTAACCAGAAAGCCCTGAGTTCCAAGAACACAGCAGCTGCGAAGGACTAGCCAAGAAGAGCGCAAAAGTACCACAACATGCCTGCCTCCACAGCTTTTTCCTTGGGGACATGCCTAATTCCTGGCTGATTTGCCTTTCTCGTCATAGGGTTGCGGTTCGGCCTAGGGCTAGGATTTTTAAAAGCAGGAAGCCCTGAGTTCCAGGCACACTGGAGCTGTGAAAGGCATCCAAAAGGGAGTGCAAAAGTGCCACAACATGGCTGCTTTCACGGCTTTTTCCTTGGCAAGAAGCCTAACATCAGGCTGATTTACTTTCCCAGGGTTACTGTTAGGCTTAGGCCTAGGGCTAGGATTTTTGAAACTAGGAAGCCCTTAGCTCCAGGCACACTGCAGCTGTTCAAGGCATCCAAGGGGAGTACAAAAGTGCAACAACATGGCAGCTTTCACAGCTTTTTCCTTGGCACCATCCCTATACCTAGGCTGATTTATCTGCCTAGGGTTAGGGTTAGGGTTCAGCCTAGGGCTTGGATTTCTTTAACCAGGAAGCCCTGAGTTCCAGGCTTACTTCATCTGCCAAAGGCATCCCAAAGGGAGTGCAAAAGTGCCACAACATGGCTGCTTTCACGGCTTTTTCCTTGGCAAGAAGCCTAAAATCAGGCTGATTTACCTTCCCAGGGTTACTGTTAGGCTTAGGCCTAGGGCTAGGATTTTTGAAACTAGGAAGCCCTTAGCTCCAGGCACACTGCAGCTGTTCAAGGCATCCCAAGGGGAGTACAAAAGTGCAACAACATGGCAGCTTTCACAGCTTTTTTCTTGGCACCATCCCTATACCTAGGCTGATTTATCTGCCTGGGGTTAGGGTTAGGGTTCAGCCTAGGGCTTGAATTTTTTTAACCAGGAAGCCCTGAGTTCCAGGCTTACTTCATCTGCCAAAGGCATCCCAAAGGGAGTGCAGAAGTGCCACAACATGGCTGCTTTCACGGCTTTTCCCTTAGGAAGAACCCTAATACCCGGCTGATTTACCTTCCTAGGGTTACTGTTAGGCTTAGGCCTAGGACTTTTAAAACCAGGAAGCCCTGGCCTCCAGGCACACTGCAGCTGCGAAAGGCATCCCAAGGGGAGCGCAAAAGTGACGCAACTTGGCTGCCACCACTGATATTTCCATGAGACCATCCCGAACCATAGGTTGATTTTCCTTCCTAGGGTTAAGGTTTGAGTTACGCCTAGGGTAAGGGTTCTATTAACCAGAAAGCCCTGAGTTCCAAGAACACAGCAGCTGCGAAGGACTAGCCAAGAAGAGCGCAAAAGTACCACAACATGCCTGCCTCCACAGCTTTTTCCTTGGGGACATGCCTAATTCCTGGCTGATTTGCCTTTCTCGTCATAGGGTTGCGGTTCGGCCTAGGGCTAGGATTTTTAAAAGCAGGAAGCCCTGAGTTCCAGGCACACTGGAGCTGTGAAAGGCATCCAAAAGGGAGTGCAAAAGTGCCACAACATGGCTGCTTTCACGGCTTTTTCCTTGGCAAGAAGCCTAACACCAGGCTGATTTACTTTCCCAGGGTTACTGTTAGGCTTAGGCCTAGGGCTAGGATTTTTGAAACTAGGAAGCCCTTAGCTCCAGGCACACTGCAGCTGTTCAAGGCATCCCAAGGGGAGTACAAAAGTGCAACAACATGGCAGCTTTCACAGCTTTTTCCTTGGCAAGAAGCCTAACACCAGGCTGATTTACTTTCCCAGGGTTACTGTTAGGCTTAGGCCTAGGGCTAGGATTTTTGAAACTAGGAAGCCCTTAGCTCCAGGCACACTGCAGCTGTTCAAGGCATCCCAAGGGGAGTACAAAAGTGCAACAACATGGCAGCTTTCACAGCTTTTTCCTTGGCACCATCCCTATACCTAGGCTGATTTATCTGCCTAGGGTTAGGGTTAGGGTTCAGCCTAGGGCTTGGATTTCTTTAACCAGGAAGCCCTGAGTTCCAGGCTTACTTCATCTGCCAAAGGCATCCCAAAGGGAGTGCAGAAGTGCCACAACATGGCTGCTTTCACGGCTTTTTCCTTGGCAAGAAGCCTAACATCAGGCTGATTTACCTTCCCAGGGTTACTGTTAGGCTTAGGCCTAGGGCTAGGATTTTTGAAACTAGGAAGCCCTGGGCTCCAGGCACACTGCAGCTGTTCAAGGCATCCCAAGGGGAGTACAAAAGTGCAACAACATGGCAGCTTTCACAGCTTTTTCCTTGGCACCATCCCTATACCTAGGCTGATTTATCTGCCTAGGGTTAGGGTTAGGGTTCAGCCTAGGGCTTGAATTTTTTTAACCAGGAAGCCCTGAGTTCCAGGCTTACTTCATCTGCCAAAGGCATCCCAAAGGGAGTGCAGAAGTGCCACAACATGGCTGCTTTCACGGCTTTTCCCTTAGGAAGAACCCTAATACCTGGCTGATTTACCTTCCTAGGGTTACTGTTAGGCTTAGGCCTAGGACTTTTAAAACCAGGAAGCCCTGGGCTCCAGGCACACTGCAGCTGCGAAAGGCATCCCAAGGGGAGCGCAAAAGTGACGCAACTTGGCTGCCACCACTGATATTTCCATGAGACCATCCCGAACCATAGGTTGATTTTCCTTCCTAGGGTTAAGGTTTGAGTTACGCCTAGGGTAAGGGTTCTATTAACCAGAAAGCCCTGAGTTCCAAGAACACAGCAGCTGCGAAGGACTAGCCAAGAAGAGCGCAAAAGTACCACAACATGCCTGCCTCCACAGCTTTTTCCTTGGGGACATGCCTAATTCCTGGCTGATTTGCCTTTCTCGTCTTAGGGTTGGGGTTCGGCCTAGGGCTAGGATTTTTAAAAGCAGGAAGCCCTGAGTTCCAGGCACACTGGAGCTGTGAAAGGCATCCAAAAGGGAGTGCAAAAGTGCCACAACATGGCTGCTTTCACGGCTTTTTCCTTGGCAAGACGCCTAACACCAGGCTGATTTACCTTCCCAGGGTTACTGTTAGGCTTAGGCCTAGGGCTAGGATCTTTAAAACTAGGAAGCCCTTAGCTCCAGGCACACTGCAGCTGTTCAAGGCATCCCAAGGGGAGTACAAAAGTGCAACAACATGGCAGCTTTCACAGCTTTTTCCTTGGCACCATCCCTATACCTAGGCTGATTTATCTGCCTAGGGTTAGGGTTAGGGTTCAGCCTAGGGCTTGAATTTCTTTAACCAGGAAGCCCTGAGTTCCAGGCTTACTTCATCTGCCAAAGGCATCCCAAAGGGAGTGCAGAAGTGCCACAACATGGCTGCTTTCACGGCTTTTCCCTTAGGAAGAACCCTAATACCCGGCTGATTTACCTTCCTAGGGTTACTGTTAGGCTTAGGCCTAGGACTTTTAAAACCAGGAAGCCCTGGGCTCCAGGCACACTGCAGCTGCAAAAGGCATCCCAAGGGGAGCGCAAAAGTGACGCAACTTGGCTGCCACCACTGATATTTCCATGAGAGCATCCCGAACCATAGGCTGATTTCCCTTCCTAGGGTTAAGGTTTGAGTTACGCCTAGGGTAAGGGCTCTATTAACCAGAAAGCCCTAAGTTCCAAGAACACAGCAGCTGCGAAGGACTAGCCAAGAAGAGCGCAAAAGTAGCACAACATGCCTGCCTCCACAGCTTTTTCCTTGGGGACATGCCTAATTCCTGGCTGATTTGCCTTTCTCGTCTTAGGGTTGGGGTTCGGCCTAGGGCTAGGATTTTTAAAATCAGGAAGCCCTGAGTTCCAGGCACACTGGAGCTGTGAAAGGCATCCAAAAGGGAGTGCAAAAGTGCCACAACATGGCTGTTTCACGGCTTTTTCCTTGGCAAGAAGCCTAACATCAGGCTGATTTACTTTCCCAGGGTTACTGTTAGGCTTAGGCCTAGGGCTAGGATTTTTAAAACTAGGAAGCCCTTAGCTCCAGGCACACTGCAGCTGTTCAAGGCATCCCAAGGGGAGTACAAAAGTGCAACAACATGGCAGCTTTCACAGCATTTTCCTTGGCACCATCCCTATACCTAGGCTGATTTATCTGCCTAGGGTTAGGGTTAGGGTTCGGCCTAGGGCTTGGATTTCTTTAACCAGGAAGCCCTGAGTTCCAGGCTTACTTCATCTGCCAAAGGCATCCCAAAGGGAGTGCAGAAGTGCCACAACATGGCTGCTTTCACGGCTTTTTCCTTGGCAAGAAGCCTAACATCAGGCTGATTTACTTTCCCAGGGTTACTGTTAAGCTTAGGCCTAGGGCTAGGATTTTTGAAACTAGGAAGCCCTTAGCTCCAGGCACACTGCAGCTGTTCAAGGCATCCAAGGGGAGTACAAAAGTGCAACAACATGGCAGCTTTCACAGCTTTTTCCTTGGCACCATCCCTATACCTAGGCTGATTTATCTGCCTAGGGTTAGGGTTAGGGTTCAGCCTAGGGCTTGGTTTTCTTTAACCAGGAAGCCCTGAGTTCCAGGCTTACTTCATCTGCCAAAGGCATCCCAAAGGGAGTGCAAAAGTGCCACAACATGGCTGCTTTCACGGCTTTTTCCTTGGCAAGAAGCCTAACATCAGGCTGATTTACTTTCCCAGGGTTACTGTTAGGCTTAGGCCTAGGGCTAGGATTTTTGAAACTAGGAAGCCGTTAGCTCCAGGCACACTGCAGCTGTTCAAGGCATCCCAAGGGGAGTACAAAAGTGCAACAACATGGCAGCTTTCACAGCTTTTTTCTTGGCACCATCCCTATACCTAGGCTGATTTATCTGCCTAGGGTTAGGGTTAGGGTTCAGCCTAGGGCTTGAATTTTTTTAACCAGGAAGCCCTGAGTTCCAGGCTTACTTCATCTGCCAAAGGCATCCCAAAGGGAGTGCAGAAGTGCCACAACATGGCTGCTTTCACGGCTTTTCCCTTAGGAAGAGCCCTAATACCCGGCTGATTTACCTTCCTAGGGTTACTGTTAGGCTTAGGCCTAGGACTTTTAAAACCAGGAAGCCCTGGCCTCCAGGCACACTGCAGCTGCGAAAGGCATCCCAAGGGGAGCGCAAAAGTGACGCAACTTGGCTGCCACCACTGATATTTCCATGAGACCATCCCGAACCATAGGTTGATTTTCCTTCCTAGGGTTAAGGTTTGAGTTACGCCTAGGGTAAGGGTTCTATTAACCAGAAAGCCCTGAGTTCCAAGAACACAGCAGCTGCGAAGGACTAGCCAAGAAGAGCGCAAAAGTACCACAACATGCCTGCCTCCACAGCTTTTTCCTTGGGGACATGCCTAATTCCTGGCTGATTTGCCTTTCTCGTCTTAGGGTTGCGGTTCGGCCTAGGGCTAGGATTTTTAAAAGCAGGAAGCCCTGAGTTCCAGGCACACTGGAGCTGTGAAAGGCATCCAAAAGGGAGTGCAAAAGTGCCACAACATGGCTGCTTTCACGGCTTTTTCCTTGGCAAGAAACCTAACATCAGGCTGATTTACTTTCCCAGGGTTACTGTTAGGCTTAGGCCTAGGGCTAGGATTTTTGAAACTAGGAAGCCCTTAGCTCCAGGCACACTGCAGCTGTTCAAGGCATCCCAAGGGGAGTACAAAAGTGCAACAACATGGCAGCTTTCACAGCTTTTTCCTTGGCACCATCCCTATACCTAGGCTGATTTATCTGCCTAGGGTTAGGGTTAGGGTTCAGCCTAGGGCTTGGATTTCTTTAACCAGGAAGCCCTGAGTTCCAGGCTTACTTCATCTGCCAAAGGCATCCCAAAGGGAGTGCAGAAGGGCCACAACATGGCTGCTTTCACGGCTTTTTCCTTGGCAAGAAGCCTAACATCAGGCTGATTTACTTTCCCAGGGTTACTGTTAGGCTTAGGCCTAGGGCTAGGATTTTTGAAACTAGGAAGCCCTTAGCTCCAGGCACACTGCAGCTGTTCAAGGCATCCCAAGGGGAGTACAAAAGTGCAACAACATGGCAGCTTTCACAGCTTTTTCCTTGGCACCATCCCTATACCTAGGCTGATTTATCTGCCTAGGGTTAGGGTTAGGGTTCAGCCTAGGGCTTGAATTTCTTTAACCAGGAAGCCCTGAGTTCCAGGCTTACTTCATCTGCCAAAGGCATCCCAAAGGGAGTGCAGAAGTGCCACAACATGGCTGCTTTCACGGCTTTTCCCTTAGGAAGAACCCTAATACCCGGCTGATTTACCTTCCTAGGGTTACTGTTAGGCTTAGGCCTAGGACTTTTAAAACCAGGAAGCCCTGGGCTCCAGGCACACTGCAGCTGCGAAAGGCATCCCAAGGGGAGCGCAAAAGTGACGCAACTTGGCTGCCACCACTGATATTTCCATGAGACCATCCCGAACCATAGGTTGATTTTCCTTCCTAGGGTTAAGGTTTGAGTTACGCCTAGGGTAAGGGTTCTATTAACCAGAAAGCCCTGAGTTCCAAGAACACAGCAGCTGCGAAGGACTAGCCAAGAAGAGCGCAAAAGTACCACAACATGCCTGCCTCCACAGCTTTTTCCTTGGGGACATGCCTAATTCCTGGCTGATTTGCCTTTCTCGTCATAGGGTTGGGGTTCGGCCTAGGGCTAGGATTTTTAAAAGCAGGAAGCCCTGAGTTCCAGGCACACTGGAGCTGTGAAAGGCATCCAAAAGGGAGTGCAAAAGTGCCACAACATGGCTGTTTCACGGCTTTTTCCTTGGCAAGACGCCTAACACCAGGCTGACTTACCTTCCCAGGGTTACTATTAGGCTTAGGCCTAGGGCTAGGATTTTTAAAACGAGGAAGCCCTTAGCTCCAGGCACACTGCAGCTGTTCAAGGCATCCCAAGGGGAGTACAAAAGTGCAACAACATGGCAGCTTTCACAGCTTTTTCCTTGGCACCATCCCTATACCTAGGCTGATTTATCTGCCTAGGGTTAGGGTTAGGGTTCAGCCTAGGGCTTGGATTTCTTTAACCAGGAAGCCCTGAGTTCCAGGCTTACTTCATCTGCCAAAGGCATCCCAAAGGGAGTGCAGAAGTGCCACAACATGGCTGCTTTCACGGCTTTTCCCTTAGGAAGAACCCTAATACCCGGCTGATTTACCTTCCTAGGGTTACTGTTAGGCTTAGGCCTAGGACTTTTAAAACCAGGAAGCCCTGGGCTCCAGGCACACTGCAGCTGCAAAAGGCATCCCAAGGGGAGCGCAAAAGTGACGCAACTTGGCTGCCACCACTGATATTTCCATGAGACCATCCCGAACCATAGGTTGATTTTCCTTCCTAGGGTTAAGGTTTGAGTTACGCCTAGGGTAAGGGTTCTATTAACCAGAAAGCCCTGAGTTCCAAGAACACAGCAGCTGCGAAGGACTAGCCAAGAAGAGCGCAAAAGTACCACAACATGCCTGCCTCCACAGCTTTTTCCTTGGGGACATGCCTAATTCCTGGCTGATTTGCCTTTCTCGTCTTAGGGTTGGGGTTCGGCCGAGGGCTAGGATTTTTAAAATCAGGAAGCCTTGAGTTCCAGGCACACTGGAGCTGTGAAAGGCATCCAAAAGGGAGTGCAAAAGTGCCACAACATGGCTGCTTTCACGGCTTTTTCCTTGGCAAGACGCCTAACACCAGGCTGACTTACCTTCCTAGGGTTACTATTAGGCTTAGGCCTAGGGCTAGGATTTTTAAAACTAGGAAGCCCTTAGCTCCAGGCACACTGCAGCTGTTCAAGGCATCCCAAGGGGAGTACAAAAGTGCAACAACATGGCAGCTTTCACAGCTTTTTCCTTGGCACCATCCCTATACCTAGGCTGATTTATCTGCCTAGGGTTAGGGTTAGGGTTCAGCCTAGGGCTTGGATTTCTTTAACCAGGAAGCCCTGAGTTCCAGGCTTACTTCATCTGCCAAAGGCATCCCAAAGGGAGTGCAGAAGTGCCACAACATGGCTGCTTTCACGGCTTTTCCCTTAGGAAGAACCCTAATACCCGGCTGATTTACCTTCCTAGGGTTACTGTTAGGCTTAGGCCTAGGACTTTTAAAACCAGGAAGCCCTGGGCTCCAGGCACACTGCAGCTGCAAAAGGCATCCCAAGGGGAGCGCAAAAGTGACGCAACTTGGCTGCCACCACTGATATTTCCATGAGACCATCCCGAACCATAGGTTGATTTTCCTTCCTAGGGTTAAGGTTTGAGTTACGCCTAGGGTAAGGGTTCTATTAACCAGAAAGCCCTGAGTTCCAAGAACACAGCAGCTGCGAAGGACTAGCCAAGAAGAGCGCAAAAGTACCACAACATGCCTGCCTCCACAGCTTTTTCCTTGGGGACATGCCTAATTCCTGGCTGATTTGCCTTTCTCGTCTTAGGGTTGCGGTTCGGCCTAGGGCTAGGATTTTTAAAAGCAGGAAGCCCTGAGTTCCAGGCACACTGGAGCTGTGAAAGGCATCCAAAAGGGAGTGCAAAAGTGCCACAACATGGCTGCTTTCACGGCTTTTTCCTTGGCAAGAAGCCTAACATCAGGCTGATTTACTTTCCCAGGGTTACTGTTAGGCTTAGGCCTAGGGCTAGGATTTTTGAAACTAGGAGGCCCTTAGCTCCAGGCACACTGCAGCTGTTCAAGGCATCCCAAGGGGAGTACAAAAGTGCAACAACATGGCAGCTTTCACAGCTTTTTCCTTGGCACCATCCCTATACCTAGGCTGATTTATCTGCCTAGGGTTAGGGTTAGGGTTCAGCCTAGGGCTTGGATTTCGCTAACCAGGAAGCCCTGAGTTCCAGGCTTACTTCATCTGCCAAAGGCATCCCAAAGGGAGTGCAGAAGTGCCACAACATGGCTGCTTTCACGGCTTTTCCCTTAGGAAGAACCCTAATACCCGGCTGATTTACCTTCCTAGGGTTACTGTTAGGCTTAGGCCTAGGGCTAGGATTTTTGAAACTAGGAAGCCCTTAGCTCCAGGCACACTGCAGCTGTTCAAGGCATCCAAGGGGAGTACAAAAGTGCAACAACATGGCAGCTTTCACAGCTTTTTCCTTGGCACCATCCCTATACCTAGGCTGATTTATCTGCCTAGGGTTAGGGTTAGGGTTCAGCCTAGGGCTTGGATTTTTTTAACCAGGAAGCCCTGAGTTCCAGGCTTACTTCATCTGCCAAAGGCATCCCACAGGGAGTGCAAAAGTGCCACAACATGGCTGCTTTCACGGCTTTTTCCTTGGCAAGAAGCCTAACAGCAGGCTGATTTACCTTCCCAGGGTTACTGTTAGGCTTAGGCCTAGGGCTAGGATTTTTGAAACTAGGAAGCCCTTAGCTCCAGGCACACTGCAGCTGTTCAAGGCATCCCAAGGGGAGTACAAAAGTGCAACAACATGGCAGCTTTCACAGCTTTTTTCTTGGCACCATCCCTATACCTAGGCTGATTTATCTGCCTAGGGTTAGGGTTAGGGTTCAGCCTAGGGCTTGAATTTTTTTAACCAGGAAGCCCTGAGTTCCAGGCTTACTTCATCTGCCAAAGGCATCCCAAAGGGAGTGCAGAAGTGCCACAACATGGCTGCTTTCACGGCTTTTCCCTTAGGAAGAACCCTAATACCCGGCTGATTTACCTTCCTAGGGTTACTGTTAGGCTTAGGCCTAGGACTTTTAAAACCAGGAAGCCCTGGGCTCCAGGCACACTGCAGCTGCGAAAGGCATCCCAAGGGGAGCGCAAAAGTGACGCAACTTGGCTGCCACCACTGATATTTCCATGAGACCATCCCGAACCATAGGTTGATTTTCCTTCCTAGGGTTAAGGTTTGAGTTACGCCTAGGGTAAGGGTTCTATTAACCAGAAAGCCCTGAGTTCCAAGAACACAGCAGCTGCGAAGGACTAGCCAAGAAGAGCGCAAAAGTACCACAACATGCCTGCCTCCACAGCTTTTTCCTTGGGGACATGCCTAATTCCTGGCTGATTTGCCTTTCTCGTCATAGGGTTGCGGTTCGGCCTAGGGCTAGGATTTTTAAAAGCAGGAAGCCCTGAGTTCCAGGCACACTGGAGCTGTGAAAGGCATCCAAAAGGGAGTGCAAAAGTGCCACAACATGGCTGCTTTCACGGCTTTTTCCTTGGCAAGAAGCCTAACACCAGGCTGATTTACTTTCCCAGGGTTACTGTTAGGCTTAGGCCTAGGGCTAGGATTTTTGAAACTAGGAAGCCCTTAGCTCCAGGCACACTGCAGCTGTTCAAGGCATCCCAAGGGGAGTACAAAAGTGCAACAACATGGCAGCTTTCACAGCTTTTTCCTTGGCAAGAAGCCTAACACCAGGCTGATTTACTTTCCCAGGGTTACTGTTAGGCTTAGGCCTAGGGCTAGGATTTTTAAAACTAGGAAGCCCTTAGCTCCAGGCACACTGCAGCTGTTCAAGGCATCCCAAGGGGAGTACAAAAGTGCAACAACATGGCAGCTTTCACAGCTTTTTCCTTGGCACCATCCCTATACCTAGGCTGATTTATCTGCCTAGGGTTAGGGTTAGGGTTCAGCCTAGGGCTTGGATTTCTTTAACCAGGAAGCCCTGAGTTCCAGGCTTACTTCATCTGCCAAAGGCATCCCAAAGGGAGTGCAGAAGTGCCACAACATGGCTGTTTCACGGCTTTTTCCTTGGCAAGAAGCCTAACATCAGGCTGATTTACTTTCCCAGGGTTACTGTTAGGCTTAGGCCTAGGGCTAGGATTTTTGAAACTAGGAAGCCCTGGGCTCCAGGCACACTGCAGCTGTTCAAGGCATCCCAAGGGGAGTACAAAAGTGCAACAACATGGCAGCTTTCACAGCTTTTTCCTTGGCACCATCCCTATACCTTGGCTAATTTATCTGCCTAGGGTTAGGGTTAGGGTTCAGCCTAGGGCTTGAATTTTTTTAACCAGGAAGCCCTGAGTTCCAGGCTTACTTCATCTGGCAAAGGCATCCCAAAGGGAGTGCAGAAGTGCCACAACATGGCTGCTTTCACGGCTTTTCCCTTAGGAAGAACCCTAATACCTGGCTGATTTACCTTCCTAGGGTTACTGTTAGGCTTAGGCCTAGGACTTTTAAAACCAGGAAGCCCTGGGCTCCAGGCACACTGCAGCTGCGAAAGGCATCCCAAGGGGAGCGCAAAAGTGACGCAACTTGGCTGCCACCACTGATATTTCCATGAGACCATCCCGAACCATAGGTTGATTTTCCTTCCTAGGGTTAAGGTTTGAGTTACGCCTAGGGTAAGGGTTCTATTAACCAGAAAGCCCTGAGTTCCAAGAACACAGCAGCTGCGAAGGACTAGCCAAGAAGAGCGCAAAAGTACCACAACATGCCTGTCTCCACAGCTTTTTCCTTGGGGACATGCCTAATTCCTGGCTGATTTGCCTTTCTCGTCTTAGGGTTGGGGTTCGGCCTAGGGCTAGGATTTTTAAAAGCAGGAAGCCCTGAGTTCCAGGCACACTGGAGCTGTGAAAGGCATCCAAAAGGGAGTGCAAAAGTGCCACAACATGGCTGCTTTCACGGCTTTTTCCTTGGCAAGAAACCTAACATCAGGCTGATTTACTTTCCCAGGGTTACTGTTAGGCTTAGGCCTAGGGCTAGGATTTTTGAAACTAGGAAGCCCTGGGCTCCAGGCACACTGCAGCTGTTCAAGGCATCCCAAGGGGAGTACAAAAGTGCAACAACATGGCAGCTTTCACAGCTTTTTCCTTGGCACCATCCCTATACCTAGGCTGATTTATCTGCCTAGGGTTAGGGTTAGGGTTCAGCCTAGGGCTTGGATTTCTTTAACCAGGAAGCCCTGAGTTCCAGGCTTACTTCATCTGCCAAAGGCATCCCAAAGGGAGTGCAGAAGTGCCACAACATGGCTGCTTTCACGGCTTTTCCCTTAGGAAGAACCCTAATACCCGGCTGATTTACCTTCCTAGGGTTACTGTTAGGCTTAGGCCTAGGACTTTTAAAACCAGGAAGCCCTGGGCTCCAGGCACACTGCAGCTGCAAAAGGCATCCCAAGGGGAGCGCAAAAGTGACGCAACTTGGCTGCCACCACTGATATTTCCATGAGACCATCCCGAACCATAGGCTGATTTTCCTTCCTAGGGTTAAGGTTTGAGTTACGCCTAGGGTAAGGGTTCTATTAACCAGAAAGCCCTGAGTTCCAAGAACACATCAGCTGCGAAGGACTAGCCAAGAAGAGCGCAAAAGTACCACAACATGCCTGCCTCCACAGCTTTTTCCTTGGGGACATGCCTAATTCCTGGCTGATTTGCCTTTCTCGTCTTAGGGTTGGGGTTCGGCCTAGGGCTAGGATTTTTAAAAGCAGGAAGCCCTGAGTTCCAGGCACACTGGAGCTGTGAAAGGCATCCAAAAGGGAGTGCAAAAGTGCCACAACATGGCTGCTTTCACGGCTTTTTCCTTGGCAAGAAACCTAACATCAGGCTGATTTACTTTCCCAGGGTTACTGTTAGGCTTAGGCCTAGGGCTAGGATTTTTGAAACTAGGAAGCCCTGGGCTCCAGGCACACTGCAGCTGTTCAAGGCATCCCAAGGGGAGTACAAAAGTGCAACAACATGGCAGCTTTCACAGCTTTTTCCTTGGCACCATCCCTATACCTAGGCTGATTTATCTGCCTAGGGTTAGGGTTAGGGTTCAGCCTAGGGCTTGGATTTCTTTAACCAGGAAGCCCTGAGTTCCAGGCTTACTTCATCTGCCAAAGGCATCCCAAAGGGAGTGCAGAAGTGCCACAACATGGCTGCTTTCACGGCTTTTCCCTTAGGAAGAACCCTAATACCCGGCTGATTTACCTTCCTAGGGTTACTGTTAGGCTTAGGCCTAGGACTTTTAAAACCAGGAAGCCCTGGGCTCCAGGCACACTGCAGCTGCAAAAGGCATCCCAAGGGGAGCGCAAAAGTGACGCAACTTGGCTGCCACCACTGATATTTCCATGAGACCATCCCGAACCATAGGCTGATTTTCCTTCCTAGGGTTAAGGTTTGAGTTACGCCTAGGGTAAGGGTTCTATTAACCAGAAAGCCCTGAGTTCCAAGAACACAGCAGCTGCGAAGGACTAGCCAAGAAGAGCGCAAAAGTACCACAACATGCCTGCCTCCACAGCTTTTTCCTTGGGGACATGCCTAATTCCTGGCTGATTTGCCTTTCTCGTCTTAGGGTTGGGGTTCGGCCTAGGGCTAGGATTTTTAAAAGCAGGAAGCCCTGAGTTCCAGGCACACTGGAGCTGTGAAAGGCATCCAAAAGGGAGTGCAAAAGTGCCACAACATGTCTGTTTCACGGCTTTTTCCTTGGCAAGAAGCCTAACATCAGGCTGATTTACTTTCCCAGGGTTACTGTTAGGCTTAGGCCTAGGGCTAGGATTTTTGAAACTAGGAAGCCCTTAGCTCCAGGCACACTGCAGCTGTTCAAGGCATCCCAAGGGGAGTACAAAAGTGCAACAACATGGCAGCTTTCACAGCTTTTTCCTTGGCACCATCCCTATACCTAGGCTGATTTATCTGCCTAGGGTTAGGGTTAGGGTTCAGCCTAGGGCTTGGATTTCTTTAACCAGGAAGCCCTGAGTTCCAGGCTTACTTCATCTGCCAAAGGCATCCCAAAGGGAGTGCAGAAGTGCCACAACATGGCTGCTTTCACGGCTTTTCCCTTAGGAAGAACCCTAATACCCGGCTGATTTACCTTCCTAGGGTTACTGTTAGGCTTAGGCCTAGGACTTTTAAAACCAGGAAGCCCTGGGCTCCAGGCACACTGCAGCTGCAAAAGGCATCCCAAGGGGAGCGCAAAAGTGACGCAACTTGGCTGCCACCACTGATATTTCCATGAGACCATCCCGAACCATAGGCTGATTTTCCTTCCTAGGGTTAAGGTTTGAGTTACGCCTAGGGTAAGGGTTCTATTAACCAGAAAGCCCTGAGTTCCAAGAACACAGCAGCTGCGAAGGACTAGCCAAGAAGAGCGCAAAAGTACCACAACATGCCTGCCTCCACAGCTTTTTCCTTGGGGACATGCCTAATTCCTGGCTGATTTGCCTTTCTCGTCATAGGGTTGGGGTTCGGCCTAGGGCTAGGATTTTTAAAAGCAGGAAGCCCTGAGTTCCAGGCACACTGGAGCTGTGAAAGGCATCCAAAAGGGAGTGCAAAAGTGCCACAACATGGCTGCTTTCACGGCTTTTTCCTTGGCAAGAAGCCTAACACCAGGCTGATTTACCTTCCCAGGGTTACTGTTAGGCTTAGGCCTAGGGCTAGGATTTTTGAAACTAGGAAGCCCTTAGCTCCAGGCACACTGCAGCTGTTCAAGGCATCCCAAGGGGAGTACAAAAGTGCAACAACATGGCAGCTTTCACAGCTTTTTCCTTGGCACCATCCCTATACCTGGGCTGATTTATCTGCCTAGGGTTAGGGTTAGGGTTCAGCCTAGGGCTTGGATTTTTTTAACCAGGAAGCCCTGAGTTCCAGGCTTACTTCATCTGCCAAAGGCATCCCAAAGGGAGTGCAGAAGTGCCACAACATGGCTGCTTTCACGGCTTTTTCCTTGGCAAGAAACCTAACATCAGGCTGATTTACCTTCCCAGGGTTACTGTTAGGCTTAGGCCTAGGGCTAGGATTTTTGAAACTAGGAAGCCCTTAGCTCCAGGCACACTGCAGCTGTTCAAGGCATCCCAAGGGGAGTACAAAAGTGCAACAACATGGCAGCTTTCACAGCTTTTTCCTTGGCACCATCCCTATACCTAGGCTGATTTATCTGCCTAGGGTTAGGGTTAGGGTTCAGCCTAGGGCTTGAATTTTTTTTACCAGGAAGCCCTGAGTTCCAGGCTTACTTCATCTGCCAAAGGCATCCCAAAGGGAGTGCAGAAGTGCCACAACATGGCTGCTTTCACGGCTTTTCCCTTAGGAAGAACCCTAATACCCGGCTGATTTACCTTCCTAGGGTTACTGTTAGGCTTAGGCCTAGGACTTTTAAAACCAGGAAGCCCTGGGCTCCAGGCACACTGCAGCTGCGAAAGGCATCCCAAGGGGAGCGCAAAAGTGACGCAACTTGGCTGCCACCACTGATATTTCCATGAGACCATCCCGAACCATAGGTTGATTTTCCTTCCTAGGGTTAAGGTTTGAGTTACGCCTAGGGTAAGGGTTCTATTAACCAGAAAGCCCTGAGTTCCAAGAACACAGCAGCTGCGAAGGACTAGCCAAGAAGAGCGCAAAAGTACCACAACATGCCTGCCTCCACAGCTTTTTCCTTGTGGACATGCCTAATTCCTGGCTGATTTGCCTTTCTCGTCATAGGGTTGCGGTTCGGCCTAGGGCTAGGATTTTTAAAAGCAGGAAGCCCTGAGTTCCAGGCACACTGGAGCTGTGAAAGGCATCCAAAAGGGAGTGCAAAAGTGCCACAACATGGCTGCTTTCACGGCTTTTTCCTTGGCAAGAAGCCTAACACCAGGCTGATTTACTTTCCCAGGGTTACTGTTAGGCTTAGGCCTAGGGCTAGGATTTTTGAAACTAGGAAGCCCTTAGCTCCAGGCACACTGCAGCTGTTCAAGGCATCCCAAGGGGAGTACAAAAGTGCAACAACATGGCAGCTTTCACAGCTTTTTCCTTGGCAAGAAGCCTAACACCAGGCTGATTTACTTTCCCAGGGTTACTCTTAGGCTTAGGCCTAGGGCTAGGATTTTTGAAACTAGGAAGCCCTTAGCTCCAGGCACACTGCAGCTGTTCAAGGCATCCCAAGGGGAGTACAAAAGTGCAACAACATGGCAGCTTTCACAGCTTTTTCCTTGGCACCATCCCTATACCTAGGCTGATTTATCTGCCTAGGGTTAGGGTTAGGGTTCAGCCTAGGGCTTGGATTTCTTTAACCAGGAAGCCCTGAGTTCCAGGCTTACTTCATCTGCCAAAGGCATCCCAAAGGGAGTGCAGAAGTGCCACAACATGGCTGCTTTCACGGCTTTTTCCTTGGCAAGAAGCCTAACATCAGGCTGATTTACCTTCCCAGGGTTACTGTTAGGCTTAGGCCTAGGGCTAGGATTTTTGAAACTAGGAAGCCCTGGGCTCCAGGCACACTGCAGCTGTTCAAGGCATCCCAAGGGGAGTACAAAAGTGCAACAACATGGCAGCTTTCACAGCTTTTTCCTTGGCACCATCCCTATACCTAGGCTGATTTATCTGCCTAGGGTTAGGGTTAGGGTTCAGCCTAGGGCTTGGATTTCTTTAACCAGGAAGCCCTGAGTTCCAGGCTTACTTCATCTGCCAAAGGCATCCCAAAGGGAGTGCAGAAGTGCCACAACATGGCTGCTTTCACGGCTTTTCCCTTAGGAAGAACCCTAATACCTGGCTGATTTACCTTCCTAGGGTTACTGTTAGGCTTAGGCCTAGGACTTTTAAAACCAGGAAGCCCTGGGCTCCAGGCACACTGCAGCTGCGAAAGGCATCCCAAGGGGAGCGCAAAAGTGACGCAACTTGGCTGCCACCACTGATATTTCCATGAGACCATCCCGAACCATAGGTTGATTTTCCTTCCTAGGGTTAAGGTTTGAGTTACGCCTAGGGTAAGGCTTCTATTAACCAGAAAGCCCTGAGTTCCAAGAACACAGCAGCTGCGAAGGACTAGCCAAGAAGAGCGCAAAAGTACCACAACATGCCTGTCTCCACAGCTTTTTCCTTGGGGACATGCCTAATTCCTGGCTGATTTGCCTTTCTCGTCTTAGGGTTGGGGTTCGGCCTAGGGCTAGGATTTTTAAAATCAGGAAGCCCTGAGTTCCAGGCACACTGGAGCTGTGAAAGGCATCCAAAAGGGAGTGCAAAAGTGCCACAACATGGCTGCTTTCACGGCTTTTTCCTTGGCAAGAAACCTAACATCAGGCTGATTTACTTTCCCAGGGTTACTGTTAGGCTTAGGCCTAGGGCTAGGATTTTTGAAACTAGGAAGCCCTGGGCTCCAGGCACACTGCAGCTGTTCAAGGCATCCCAAGGGGAGTACAAAAGTGCAACAACATGGCAGCTTTCACAGCTTTTTCCTTGGCACCATCCCTATACCTAGGCTGATTTATCTGCCTAGGGTTAGGGTTAGGGTTCAGCCTAGGGCTTGGATTTCTTTAACCAGGAAGCCCTGAGTTCCAGGCTTACTTCATCTGGCAAAGGCATCCCAAAGGGAGTGCAGAAGTGCCACAACATGGCTGCTTTCACGGCTTTTCCCTTAGGAAGAACCCTAATACCCGGCTGATTTACCTTCCTAGGGTTACTGTTAGGCTTAGGCCTAGGACTTTTAAAACCAGGAAGCCCTGGGCTCCAGGCACACTGCAGCTGCAAAAGGCATCCCAAGGGGAGCGCAAAAGTGACGCAACTTGGCTGCCACCACTGATATTTCCATGAGACCATCCCGAACCATAGGTTGATTTTCCTTCCTAGGGTTAAGGTTTGAGTTACGCCTAGGGTAAGGGTTCTATTAACCAGAAAGCCCTGAGTTCCAGGATCACAGCAGCTGCGAAGGACTAGCCAAGAAGAGCGCAAAAGTACCACAACATGCCTGCCTCCACAGCTTTTTCCTTGGGGACATGCCTAATTCCTGGCTGATTTGCCTTTCTCGTCTTAGGGTTGGGGTTCGGCCTAGGGCTAGGATTTTTAAAATCAGGAATCCCTGAGTTCCAGGCACACTGGAGCTGTGAAAGGCATCCAAAAGGGAGTGCAAAAGTGCCACAACATGGCTGCTTTCACGGCTTTTTCCTTGGCAAGAAACCTAACACCAGGCTGATTTACTTTCCCAGGGTTACTGTTAGGCTTAGGCCTAGGGCTAGGATTTTTGAAACTAGGAAGCCCTGGGCTCCAGGCACACTGCAGCTGTTCAAGGCATCCCAAGGGGAGTACAAAAGTGCAACAACATGGCAGCTTTCACAGCTTTTTCCTTGGCACCATCCCTATACCTAGGCTGATTTATCTGCCTAGGGTTAGGGTTAGGGTTCAGCCTAGGGCTTGGATTTCTTTAACCAGGAAGCCCTGAGTTCCAGGCTTACTTCATCTGCCAAAGGCATCCCAAAGGGAGTGCAGAAGTGCCACAACATGGCTGCTTTCACGGCTTTTCCCTTAGGAAGAACCCTAATACCCGGCTGATTTACCTTCCTAGGGTTACTGTTAGGCTTAGGCCTAGGACTTTTAAAACCAGGAAGCCCTGGGCTCCAGGCACACTGCAGCTGCAAAAGGCATCCCAAGGGGAGCGCAAAAGTGACGCAACTTGGCTGCCACCACTGATATTTCCATGAGACCATCCCGAACCATAGGCTGATTTTCCTTCCTAGGGTTAAGGTTTGAGTTACGCCTAGGGTAAGGGTTCTATTAACCAGAAAGCCCTGAGTTCCAAGAACACAGCAGCTGCGAAGGACTAGCCAAGAAGAGCGCAAAAGTACCACAACATGCCTGCCTCCACAGCTTTTTCCTTGGGGACATGCCTAATTCCTGGCTGATTTGCCTTTCTCGTCATAGGGTTGGGGTTCGGCCTAGGGCTAGGATTTTTAAAAGCAGGAAGCCCTGAGTTCCAGGCACACTGGAGCTGTGAAAGGCATCCAAAAGGGAGTGCAAAAGTGCCACAACATGGCTGCTTTCACGGCTTTTTCCTTGGCAAGAAGCCTAACACCAGGCTGATTTACCTTCCCAGGGTTACTGTTAGGCTTAGGCCTAGGGCTAGGATTTTTGAAACTAGGAAGCCCTTAGCTCCAGGCACACTGCAGCTGTTCAAGGCATCCCAAGGGGAGTACAAAAGTGCAACAACATGGCAGCTTTCACAGCTTTTTCCTTGGCACCATCCCTATACCTGGGCTGATTTATCTGCCTAGGGTTAGGGTTAGGGTTCAGCCTAGGGCTTGGATTTCTTTAACCAGGAAGCCCTGAGTTCCAGGCTTACTTCATCTGCCAAAGGCATCCCAAAGGGAGTGCAGAAGTGCCACAACATGGCTGCTTTCACGGCTTTTTCCTTGGCAAGAAACCTAACATCAGGCTGATTTACCTTCCCAGGGTTACTGTTAGGCTTAGGCCTAGGGCTAGGATTTTTGAAACTAGGAAGCCCTTAGCTCCAGGCACACTGCAGCTGTTCAAGGCATCCCAAGGGGAGTACAAAAGTGCAACAACATGGCAGCTTTCACAGCTTTTTCCTTGGCACCATCCCTATACCTAGGCTGATTTATCTGCCTAGGGTTAGGGTTAGGGTTCAGCCTAGGGCTTGGATTTCTTTAACCAGGAAGCCCTGAGTTCCAGGCTTACTTCATCTGCCAAAGGCATCCCAAAGGGAGTGCAGAAGTGCCACAACATGGCTGCTTTCACGGCTTTTCCCTTAGGAAGAACCCTAATACCCGGCTGATTTACCTTCCTAGGGTTACTGTTAGGCTTAGGCCTAGGACTTTTAAAACCAGGAAGCCCTGGGCTCCAGGCACACTGCAGCTGCGAAAGGCATCCCAAGGGGAGCGCAAAAGTGACGCAACTTGGCTGCCACCACTGATATTTCCATGAGACCATCCCGAACCATAGGCTGATTTTCCTTCCTAGGGTTAAGGTTTGAGTTACGCCTAGGGTAAGGGCTCTATTAACCAGAAAGCCCTGAGTTCCAAGAACACAGCAGCTGCGAAGGACTAGCCAAGAAGAGCGCAAAAGTACCACAACATGCCTGCCTCCACAGCTTTTTCCTTGTGGACATGCCTAATTCCTGGCTGATTTGCCTTTCTCGTCATAGGGTTGGGGTTCGGCCTAGGGCTAGGATTTTTAAAATCAGGAAGCCCTGAGTTCCAGGCACACTGGAGCTGTGAAAGGCATCCAAAAGGGAGTGCAAAAGTGCCACAACATGGCTGCTTTCACGGCTTTTTCCTTGGCAAGACGCCTAACACCAGGCTGATTTACCTTTCCAGGGTTAATGTTAGGCTTAGGCCTAGGGCTAGGATTTTTAAAACTAGGAAGCCCTTAGCTCCAGGCACACTGCAGCTGTTCAAGGCATCCCAAGGGGAGTACAAAAGTGCAACAACATGGCAGCTTTCACAGCTTTTTCCTTGGCACCATCCCTATACCTAGGCTGATTTATCTGCCTAGGGTTAGGGTTAGGGTTCAGCCTAGGGCTTGAATTTCTTTAACCAGGAAGCCCTGAGTTCCAGGCTTACTTCATCTGCCAAAGGCATCCCAAAGGGAGTGCAGAAGTGCCACAACATGGCTGCTTTCACGGCTTTTCCCTTAGGAAGAACCCTAATACCCGGCTGATTTACCTTCCTAGGGTTACTGTTAGGCTTAGGCCTAGGACTTTTAAAACCAGGAAGCCCTGGGCTCCAGGCACACTGCAGCTGCGAAAGGCATCCCAAGGGGAGCGCAAAAGTGACGCAACTTGGCTGCCACCACTGATATTTCCATGAGACCATCCCGAACCATAGGCTGATTTTCCTTCCTAGGGTTAAGGTTTGAGTTACGCCTAGGGTAAGGGTTCTATTAACCAGAAAGCCCTGAGTTCCAAGAACACAGCAGCTGCGAAGGACTAGCCAAGAAGAGCGCAAAAGTACCACAACATGCCTGCCTCCACAGCTTTTTCCTTGGGGACATGCCTAATTCCTGGCTGATTTGCCTTTCTCGTCATAGGGTTGGGGTTCGGCCTAGGGCTAGGATTTTTAAAATCAGGAAGCCCTGAGTTCCAGGTACACTGGAGCTGTGAAAGGCATCCAAAAGGGAGTGCAAAAGTGCCACAACATGGCTGTTTCACGGCTTTTTCCTTGGCAAGAAGCCTAACATCAGGCTAATTTACTTTCCCAGGGTTACTGTTAGGCTTAGGCCTAGGGCTAGGATTTTTGAAACTAGGAAGCCCTTAGCTCCAGGCACACTGCAGCTGTTCAAGGCATCCCAAGGGGAGTACAAAAGTGCAACAACATGGCAGCTTTCACAGCTTTTTCCTTGGCACCATCCCTATACCTAGGCTGATTTATCTGCCTAGGGTTAGGGTTAGGGTTCAGCCTAGGGCTTGGATTTCTTTAACCAGGAGGCCCTGAGTTCCAGGCTTACTTCATCTGCCAAAGGCATCCCAGAGCGAGTGCAGAAGTGCCACAACATGGCTGCTTTCATGCCTTTTTCCTTGGCAAGAAGCCTAACATCAGGCTGGTTTACCTTCCCAGGGTTACTGTTAGGCTTAGGCCTAGGGCTAGGATTTTTGAAACTAGGAAGCCCTTGGCTCCAGGCACACTGCAGCTGTTCAAGGCATCCCAAGGGGAGTACAAAAGTGCAACAACATGGCAGCTTTCACAGCTTTTTCCTTGGCACCATCCCTATACCTAGGCTGATTTATCTGCCTAGGGTTAGGGTTAGGGTTCAGCCTAGGGCTTGAATTTTTTTAACCAGGAAGCCCTGAGTTCCAGGCTTACTTCATCTGCCAAAGGCATCCCAAAGGGAGTGCAGAAGTGCCACAACATGGCTGCTTTCACGGCTCTTCCCTTAGGAAGAACCCTAATACCTGGCTGATTTACCTTCCTAGGGTTACTGTTAGGCTTAGGCCTAGGACTTTTAAAACCAGGAAGCCCTGGGCTCCAGGCACACTGCAGCTGCAAAAGGCATCCCAAGGGGAGCGCAAAAGTGACGCAACTTGGCTGCCACCACTGATATTTCCATGAGCCCATCCCGAACCATAGGTTGATTTTCCTTCCTAGGTTTAAGGTTTGAGTTACGCCTAGGGTAAGGGTTCTATTAACCAGAAAGCCCTGAGTTCCAAGAACACAGCAGCTGCGAAGGACTAGCCAAGAAGAGCGCAAAAGTACCACAACATGCCTGCCTCCACAGCTTTTTCCTTGGGGACATGCCTAATTCCTGGCTGATTTGCCTTTCTCGTCATAGGGTTGGGGTTCGGCCTAGGGCTAGGATTTTTAAAAGCAGGAAGCCCTGAGTTCCAGGCACACTGGAGCTGTGAAAGGCATCCAAAAGGGAGTGCAAAAGTGCCACAACATGGCTGCTTTCACGGCTTTTTCCTTGGCAAGACGCCTAACACCAGGCTGATTTACCTTCCCAGGGTTACTGTTAGGCTTAGGCCTAGGGCTAGGATTTTTAAAACTAGGAAGCCCTTAGCTCCAGGCACACTGCAGCTGTTCAAGGCATCCCAAGGGGAGTACAAAAGTGCAACAACATGGCAGCTTTCACAGCTTTTTCCTTGGCACCATCCCTATACCTAGGCTGATTTATCTGCCTAGGGTTAGGGTTAGGGTTCAGCCTAGGGCTTGGATTTCTTTAACCAGGAAGCCCTGAGTTCCAGGCTTACTTCATCTGCCAAAGGCATCCCAAAGGGAGTGCAGAAGTGCCACAACATGGCTGCTTTCACGGCTTTTTCCTTGGCAAGAAACCTAACATCAGGCTGATTTACCTTCCCAGGGTTACTGTTAGGCTTAGGCCTAGGGCTAGGATTTTTGAAACTAGGAAGCCCTTAGCTCCAGGCACACTGCAGCTGTTCAAGGCATCCCAAGGGGAGTACAAAAGTGCAACAACATGGCAGCTTTCACAGCTTTTTCCTTGGCACCATCCCTATACCTAGGCTGATTTATCTGCCTAGGGTTAGGGTTAGGGTTCAGCCTAGGGCTTGGATTTCTTTAACCAGGAAGCCCTGAGTTCCAGGCTTACTTCATCTGCCAAAGGCATCCCAAAGGGAGTGCAGAAGTGCCACAACATGGCTGCTTTCACGGCTTTTCCCTTAGGAAGAACCCTAATACCCGGCTGATTTACCTTCCTAGGGTTACTGTTAGGCTTAGGCCTAGGACTTTTAAAACCAGGAAGCCCTGGGCTCCAGGCACACTGCAGCTGCGAAAGGCATCCCAAGGGGAGCGCAAAAGTGACGCAACTTGGCTGCCACCACTGATATTTCCATGAGACCATCCCGAACCATAGGCTGATTTTCCTTCCTAGGGTTAAGGTTTGAGTTACGCCTAGGGTAAGGGCTCTATTAACCAGAAAGCCCTGAGTTCCAAGAACACAGCAGCTGCGAAGGACTAGCCAAGAAGAGCGCAAAAGTACCACAACATGCCTGCCTCCACAGCTTTTTCCTTGTGGACATGCCTAATTCCTGGCTGATTTGCCTTTCTCGTCATAGGGTTGGGGTTCGGCCTAGGGCTAGGATTTTTAAAATCAGGAAGCCCTGAGTTCCAGGCACACTGGAGCTGTGAAAGGCATCCAAAAGGGAGTGCAAAAGTGCCACAACATGGCTGCTTTCACGGCTTTTTCGTTGGCAAGACGCCTAACACCAGGCTGATTTACCTTTCCAGGGTTAATGTTAGGCTTAGGCCTAGGGCTAGGATTTTTAAAACTAGGAAGCCCTTAGCTCCAGGCACACTGCAGCTGTTCAAGGCATCCCAAGGGGAGTACAAAAGTGCAACAACATGGCAGCTTTCACAGCTTTTTCCTTGGCACCATCCCTATACCTAGGCTGATTTATCTGCCTAGGGTTAGGGTTAGGGTTCAGCCTAGGGCTTGAATTTCTTTAACCAGGAAGCCCTGAGTTCCAGGCTTACTTCATCTGCCAAAGGCATCCCAAAGGGAGTGCAGAAGTGCCACAACATGGCTGCTTTCACGGCTTTTCCCTTAGGAAGAACCCTAATACCCGGCTGATTTACCTTCCTAGGGTTACTGTTAGGCTTAGGCCTAGGACTTTTAAAACCAGGAAGCCCTGGGCTCCAGGCACACTGCAGCTGCAAAAGGCATCCCAAGGGGAGCGCAAAAGTGACGCAACTTGGCTGCCACCACTGATATTTCCATGAGACCATCCCGAACCATAGGCTGATTTTCCTTCCTAGGGTTAAGGTTTGAGTTACGCCTAGGGTAAGGGTTCTATTAACCAGAAAGCCCTGAGTTCCAAGAACACAGCAGCTGCGAAGGACTAGCCAAGAAGAGCGCAAAAGTACCACAACATGCCTGCCTCCACAGCTTTTTCCTTGGGGACATGCCTAATTCCTGGCTGATTTGCCTTTCTCGTCATAGGGTTGGGGTTCGGCCTAGGGCCAGGATTTTTAAAATCAGGAAGCCCTGAGTTCCAGGTACACTGGAGCTGTGAAAGGCATCCAAAAGGGAGTGCAAAAGTGTCACAACATGGCTGTTTCACGGCTTTTTCCTTGGCAAGAAGCCTAACATCAGGCTAATTTACTTTCCCAGGGTTACTGTTAGGCTTAGGCCTAGGGCTAGGATTTTTGAAACTAGGAAGCCCTTAGCTCCAGGCACACTGCAGCTGTTCAAGGCATCCCAAGGGGAGTACAAAAGTGCAACAACATGGCAGCTTTCACAGCTTTTTCCTTGGCACCATCCCTATACCTAGGCTGATTTATCTGCCTAGGGTTAGGGTTAGGGTTCAGCCTAGGGCTTGGATTTCTTTAACCAGGAGGCCCTGAGTTCCAGGCTTACTTCATCTGCCAAAGGCATCCCAGAGCGAGTGCAGAAGTGCCACAACATGGCTGCTTTCATGCCTTTTTCCTTGGCAAGAAGCCTAACATCAGGCTGGTTTACCTTCCCAGGGTTACTGTTAGGCTTAGGCCTAGGGCTAGGATTTTTGAAACTAGGAAGCCCTTGGCTCCAGGCACACTGCAGCTGTTCAAGGCATCCCAAGGGGAGTACAAAAGTGCAACAACATGGCAGCTTTCACAGCTTTTTCCTTGGCACCATCCCTATACCTAGGCTGATTTATCTGCCTAGGGTTAGGGTTAGGGTTCAGCCTAGGGCTTGAATTTTTTTAACCAGGAAGCCCTGAGTTCCAGGCTTACTTCATCTGCCAAAGGCATCCCAAAGGGAGTGCAGAAGTGCCACAACATGGCTGCTTTCACGGCTCTTCCCTTAGGAAGAACCCTAATACCTGGCTGATTTACCTTCCTAGGGTTACTGTTAGGCTTAGGCCTAGGACTTTTAAAACCAGGAAGCCCTGGGCTCCAGGCACACTGCAGCTGCAAAAGGCATCCCAAGGGGAGCGCAAAAGTGACGCAACTTGGCTGCCACCACTGATATTTCCATGAGCCCATCCCGAACCATAGGTTGATTTTCCTTCCTAGGTTTAAGGTTTGAGTTACGCCTAGGGTAAGGGTTCTATTAACCAGAAAGCCCTGAGTTCCAAGAACACAGCAGCTGCGAAGGACTAGCCAAGAAGAGCGCAAAAGTACCACAACATGCCTGCCTCCACAGCTTTTTCCTTGGGGACATGCCTAATTCCTGGCTGATTTGCCTTTCTCGTCATAGGGTTGGGGTTCGGCCTAGGGCTAGGATTTTTAAAAGCAGGAAGCCCTGAGTTCCAGGCACACTGGAGCTGTGAAAGGCATCCAAAAGGGAGTGCAAAAGTGCCACAACATGGCTGCTTTCACGGCTTTTTCCTTGGCAAGACGCCTAACACCAGGCTGATTTACCTTCCCAGGGTTACTGTTAGGCTTAGGCCTAGGGCTAGGATTTTTAAAACTAGGAAGCCCTTAGCTCCAGGCACACTGCAGCTGTTCAAGGCATCCCAAGGGGAGTACAAAAGTGCAACAACATGGCAGCTTTCACAGCTTTTTCCTTGGCACCATCCCTATACCTAGGCTGATTTATCTGCCTAGGGTTAGGGTTAGGGTTCAGCCTAGGGCTTGAATTTCTTTAACCAGGAAGCCCTGAGTTCCAGGCTTACTTCATCTGCCAAAGGCATCCCAAAGGGAGTGCAGAAGTGCCACAACATGGCTGCTTTAACGGCTTTTCCCTTAGGAAGAACCCTAATACCCGGCTGATTTACCTTCCTAGGGTTACTGTTAGGCTTAGGCCTAGGACTTTTAAAACCAGGAAGCCCTGGGCTCCAGGCACACTGCAGCTGCAAAAGGCATCCCAAGGGGAGCGCAAAAGTGACGCAACTTGGCTGCCACCACTGATATTTCCATGAGAGAATCCCGAACCATAGGCTGATTTCCCTTCCTAGGGTTAAGGTTTGAGTTACGCCTAGGGTAAGGGCTCTATTAACCAGAAAGCCCTAAGTTCCAAGAACACAGCAGCTGCGAAGGACTAGCCAAGAAGAGCGCAAAAGTACCACAACATGCCTGCCTCCACAGCTTTTTCCTTGGGGACATGCCTAATTCCTGGCTGATTTGCCTTTCTCGTCTTAGGGTTGGGGTTCGGCCTAGGGCTAGGATTTTTAAAATCAGGAAGCCCTGAGTTCCAGGCACACTGGAGCTGTGAAAGGCATCCAAAAGGGAGTGCAAAAGTGCCACAACATGGCTGTTTCACGGCTTTTTCCTTGGCAAGAAGCCTAACATCAGGCTGATTTACTTTCCCAGGGTTACTGTTAGGCTTAGGCCTAGGGCTAGGATTTTTAAAACTAGGAAGCCCTTAGCTCCAGGCACACTGCAGCTGTTCAAGGCATCCCAAGGGGAGTACAAAAGTGCAACAACATGGCAGCTTTCACAGCTTTTTCCTTGGCACCATCCCTATACCTGGGCTGATTTATCTGCCTAGGGTTAGGGTTAGGGTTCAGCCTAGGGCTTGGATTTCTTTAACCAGGAAGCCCTGAGTTCCAGGCTTACTTCATCTGCCAAAGGCATCCCAAAGGGAGTGCAGAAGTGCCACAACATGGCTGCTTTCACGGCTTTTTCCTTGGCAAGAAACCTAACATCAGGCTGATTTACCTTCCCAGGGTTACTGTTAGGCTTAGGCCTAGGGCTAGGATTTTTGAAACTAGGAAGCCCTTAGCTCCAGGCACACTGCAGCTGTTCAAGGCATCCCAAGGGGAGTACAAAAGTGCAACAACATGGCAGCTTTCACAGCTTTTTCCTTGGCACCATCCCTATACCTAGGCTGATTTATCTGCCTAGGGTTAGGGTTAGGGTTCAGCCTAGGGCTTGGATTTCTTTAACCAGGAAGCCCTGAGTTCCAGGCTTACTTCATCTGCCAAAGGCATCCTAAAGGGAGTGCAGAAGTGCCACAACATGGCTGCTTTCACGGCTTTTCCCTTAGGAAGAACCCTAATACCCGGCTGATTTACCTTCCTAGGGTTACTGTTAGGCTTAGGCTTAGGACTTTTAAAACCAGGAAGCCCTGGGCTCCAGGCACACTGCAGCTGCGAAAGGCATCCCAAGGGGAGCGCAAAAGTGACGCAACTTGGCTGCCACCACTGATATTTCCATGAGACCATCCCGAACCATAGGCTGATTTTCCTTCCTAGGGTTAAGGTTTGAGTTACGCCTAGGGTAAGGGCTCTATTAACCAGAAAGCCCTGAGTTCCAAGAACACAGCAGCTGCGAAGGACTAGCCAAGAAGAGCGCAAAAGTACCACAACATGCCTGCCTCCACAGCTTTTTCCTTGTGGACATGCCTAATTCCTGGCTGATTTGCCTTTCTCGTCATAGGGTTGGGGTTCGGCCTAGGGCTAGGATTTTTAAAATCAGGAAGCCCTGAGTTCCAGGCACACTGGAGCTGTGAAAGGCATCCAAAAGGGAGTGCAAAAGTGCCACAACATGGCTGCTTTCACGGCTTTTTCGTTGGCAAGACGCCTAACACCAGGCTGATTTACCTTTCCAGGGTTAATGTTAGGCTTAGGCCTAGGGCTAGGATTTTTAAAACTAGGAAGCCCTTAGCTCCAGGCACACTGCAGCTGTTCAAGGCATCCCAAGGGGAGTACAAAAGTGCAACAACATGGCAGCTTTCACAGCTTTTTCCTTGGCACCATCCCTATACCTAGGCTGATTTATCTGCCTAGGGTTAGGGTTAGGGTTCAGCCTAGGGCTTGAATTTCTTTAACCAGGAAGCCCTGAGTTCCAGGCTTACTTCATCTGCCAAAGGCATCCCAAAGGGAGTGCAGAAGTGCCACAACATGGCTGCTTTCACGGCTTTTCCCTTAGGAAGAACCCTAATACCCGGCTGATTTACCTTCCTAGGGTTACTGTTAGGCTTAGGCCTAGGACTTTTAAAACCAGGAAGCCCTGGGCTCCAGGCACACTGCAGCTGCAAAAGGCATCCCAAGGGGAGCGCAAAAGTGACGCAACTTGGCTGCCACCACTGATATTTCCATGAGACCATCCCGAACCATAGGCTGATTTTCCTTCCTAGGGTTAAGGTTTGAGTTACGCCTAGGGTAAGGGTTCTATTAACCAGAAAGCCCTGAGTTCCAAGAACACAGCAGCTGCGAAGGACTAGCCAAGAAGAGCGCAAAAGTACCACAACATGCCTGCCTCCACAGCTTTTTCCTTGGGGACATGCCTAATTCCTGGCTGATTTGCCTTTCTCGTCATAGGGTTGGGGTTCGGCCTAGGGCTAGGATTTTTAAAATCAGGAAGCCCTGAGTTCCAGGCACACTGGAGCTGTGAAAGGCATCCAAAAGGGAGTGCAAAAGTGCCACAACATGGCTGTTTCACGGCTTTTTCCTTGGCAAGAAGCCTAACATCAGGCTAATTTACTTTCCCAGGGTTACTGTTAGGCTTAGGCCTAGGGCTAGGATTTTTGAAACTAGGAAGCCCTTAGCTCCAGGCACACTGCAGCTGTTCAAGGCATCCCAAGGGGAGTACAAAAGTGCAACAACATGGCAGCTTTCACAGCTTTTTCCTTGGCACCATCCCTATACCTAGGCTGATTTATCTGCCTAGGGTTAGGGTTAGGGTTCAGCCTAGGGCTTGGATTTCTTTAACCAGGAGGCCCTGAGTTCCAGGCTTACTTCATCTGCCAAAGGCATCCCAGAGCGAGTGCAGAAGTGCCACAACATGGCTGCTTTCACGCCTTTTTCCTTGGCAAGAAGCCTAACATCAGGCTGGTTTACCTTCCCAGGGTTACTGTTAGGCTTAGGCCTAGGGCTAGGATTTTTGAAACTAGGAAGCCCTTGGCTCCAGGCACACTGCAGCTGTTCAAGGCATCCCAAGGGGAGTACAAAAGTGCAACAACATGGCAGCTTTCACAGCTTTTTCCTTGGCACCATCCCTATACCTAGGCTGATTTATCTGCCTAGGGTTAGGGTTAGGGTTCAGCCTAGGGCTTGAATTTTTTTAACCAGGAAGCCCTGAGTTCCAGGCTTACTTCATCTGCCAAAGGCATCCCAAAGGGAGTGCAGAAGTGCCACAACATGGCTGCTTTCACGGCTTTTCCCTTAGGAAGAACCCTAATACCCGGCTGATTTACCTTCCTAGGGTTACTGTTAGGCTTAGGCCTAGGACTTTTAAAACCAGGAAGCCCTGGCCTCCAGGCACACTGCAGCTGCGAAAGGCATCCCAAGGGGAGCGCAAAAGTGACGCAACTTGACTGCCACCACTGATATTTCCATGAGACCATCCCGAACCATAGGTTGATTTTCCTTCCTAGGGTTAAGGTTTGAGTTACGCCTAGGGTAAGGGCTCTATTAACCAGAAAGCCCTGAGTTCCAAGAACACAGCAGCTGCGAAGGACTAGCCAAGAAGAGCGCAAAAGTACCACAACATGCCTGCCTCCACAGCTTTTTCCTTGTGGACATGCCTAATTCCTGGCTGATTTCCTTTTCTCGTCATAGGGTTGGGGTTCGGCCTAGGGCTAGGATTTTTAAAAGCAGGAAGCCCTGAGTTCCAGGCACACTGGAGCTGTGAAAGGCATCCAAAAGGGAGTGCAAAAGTGCCACAACATGGCTGCTTTCACGGCTTTTTCCTTGGCAAGACGCCTAACACCAGGCTGATTTACCTTCCCAGGGTTACTGTTAGGCTTAGGCCTAGGGCTAGGATTTTTAAAACTAGGAAGCCCTTAGCTCCAGGCACACTGCAGCTGTTCAAGGCATCCCAAGGGGAGTACAAAAGTGCAACAACATGGCAGCTTTCACAGCTTTTTCCTTGGCACCATCCCTATACCTAGGCTGATTTATCTGCCTAGGGTTAGGGTTAGGGTTCAGCCTAGGGCTTGAATTTCTTTAACCAGGAAGCCCTGAGTTCCAGGCTTACTTCATCTGCCAAAGGCATCCCAAAGGGAGTGCAGAAGTGCCACAACATGGCTGCTTTCACGGCTTTTTCCTTGGCAAGAAGCCTAACATCAGGCTGATTTACTTTCCCAGGGTTACTGTTAGGCTTAGGCCTAGGGCTAGGATTTTTGAAACTAGGAAGCCCTTGGCTCCAGGCACACTGCAGCTGTTCAAGGCATCCCAAGGGGAGTACAAAAGTGCAACAACATGGCAGCTTTCACAGCTTTTTCCTTGGCACCATCCCTATACCTAGGCTGATTTATCTGCCTAGGGTTAGGGTTAGGGTTCAGCCTAGGGCTTGAATTTTTTTAACCAGGAAGCCCTGAGTTCCAGGCTTACTTCATCTGCCAAAGGCATCCCAAAGGGAGTGCAGAAGTGCCACAACATGGCTGCTTTCACGGCTCTTCCCTTAGGAAGAACCCTAATACCTGGCTGATTTACCTTCCTAGGGTTACTGTTAGGCTTAGGCCTAGGACTTTTAAAACCAGGAAGCCCTGGGCTCCAGGCACACTGCAGCTGCAAAAGGCATCCCAAGGGGAGCGCAAAAGTGACGCAACTTGGCTGCCACCACTGATATTTCCATGAGCCCATCCCGAACCATAGGTTGATTTTCCTTCCTAGGGTTAAGGTTTGAGTTACGCCTAGGGTAAGGGTTCTATTAACCAGAAAGCCCTGAGTTCCAAGAACACAGCAGCTGCGAAGGACTAGCCAAGAAGAGCGCAAAAGTACCACAACATGCCTGCCTCCACAGCTTTTTCCTTGGGGACATGCCTAATTCCTGGCTGATTTGCCTTTCTCGTCATAGGGTTGGGGTTCGGCCTAGGGCTAGGATTTTTAAAAGCAGGAAGCCCTGAGTTCCAGGCACACTGGAGCTGTGAAAGGCATCCAAAAGGGAGTGCAAAAGTGCCACAACATGGCTGCTTTCACGGCTTTTTCCTTGGCAAGACGCCTAACACCAGGCTGATTTACCTTCCCAGGGTTACTGTTAGGCTTAGGCCTAGGGCTAGGATTTTTGAAACTAGGAAGCCCTGGGCTCCAGGCACACTGCAGCTGTTCAAGGCATCCCAAGGGGAGTACAAAAGTGCAACAACATGGCAGCTTTCACAGCTTTTTCCTTGGCACCATCCCTATACCTAGGCTGATTTATCTGCCTAGGGTTAGGGTTAGGGTTCAGCCTAGGGCTTGAATTTCTTTAACCAGGAAGCCCTGAGTTCCAGGCTTACTTCATCTGCCAAAGGCATCCCAAAGGGAGTGCAGAAGTGCCACAACATGGCTGCTTTCACGGCTCTTCCCTTAGGAAGAACCCTAATACCTGGCTGATTTACCTTCCTAGGGTTACTGTTAGGCTTAGGCCTAGGACTTTTAAAACCAGGAAGCCCTGGGCTCCAGGCACACTGCAGCTGCAAAAGGCATCCCAAGGGGAGCGCAAAAGTGACGCAACTTGGCTGCCACCACTGATATTTCCATGAGAGAATCCCGAACCATAGGCAGATTCCCCTTCCTAGGGTTAAGGTTTGAGTTACGCCTAGGGTAAGGGCTCTATTAACCAGAAAGCCCTAAGTTCCAAGAACACAGCAGCTGCGAAGGACTAGCCAAGAAGAGCGCAAAAGTAGCACAACATGCCTGCCTCCACAGCTTTTTCCTTGGGGACATGCCTAATTCCTGGCTGATTTGCCTTTCTCGTCTTAGGGTTGGGGTTCGGCCTAGGGCTAGGATTTTTAAAATCAGGAAGCCCTGAGTTCCAGGCACACTGGAGCTGTGAAAGGCATCCAAAAGGGAGTGCAAAAGTGCCACAACATGGCTGTTTCACGGCTTTTTCCTTGGCAAGAAACCTAACATCAGGCTGATTTACTTTCCCAGGGTTACTGTTAGGCTTAGGCCTAGGGCTAGGATTTTTAAAACTAGGAAGCCCTTAGCTCCAGGCACACTGCAGCTGTTCAAGGCATCCCAAGGGGAGTACAAAAGTGCAACAACATGGCAGCTTTCACAGCTTTTTCCTTGGCACCATCCCTATACCTAGGCTGATTTATCTGCCTAGGGTTAGGGTTAGGGTTCAGCCTAGGGCTTGGATTTCTTTAACCAGGAAGCCCTGAGTTCCAGGCTTACTTCATCTGCCAAAGGCATCCCAAAGGGAGTGCAGAAGTGCCACAACATGGCTGCTTTCACGGCTTTTCCCTTAGGAAGAACCCTAATACCTGGCTGATTTACCTTCCTAGGGTTACTGTTAGGCTTAGGCCTAGGGCTAGGATTTTTGAAACTAGGAAGCCCTTGGCTCCAGGCACACTGCAGCTGTTCAAGGCATCCCAAGGGGAGTACAAAAGTGCAACAACATGGCAGCTTTCACAGCTTTTTCCTTGGCACCATCCCTATACCTAGGCTGATTTATCTGCCTAGGGTTAGGGTTAGGGTTCAGCCTAGGGCTTGAATTTTTTTAACCAGGAAGCCCTGAGTTCCAGGCTTACTTCATCTGCCAAAGGCATCCCAAAGGGAGTGCAGAAGTGCCACAACATGGCTGCTTTCACGGCTTTTCCCTTAGGAAGAACCCTAATACCCGGCTGATTTACCTTCCTAGGGTTACTGTTAGGCTTAGGCCTAGGACTTTTAAAACCAGGAAGCCCTGGCCTCCAGGCACACTGCAGCTGCGAAAGGCATCCCAAGGGGAGCGCAAAAGTGACGCAACTTGACTGCCACCACTGATATTTCCATGAGACCATCCCGAACCATAGGTTGATTTTCCTTCCTAGGGTTAAGGTTTGAGTTACGCCTAGGGTAAGGGCTCTATTAACCAGAAAGCCCTGAGTTCCAAGAACACAGCAGCTGCGAAGGACTAGCCAAGAAGAGCGCAAAAGTACCACAACATGCCTGCCTCCACAGCTTTTTCCTTGTGGACATGCCTAATTCCTGGCTGATTTCCTTTTCTCGTCATAGGGTTGGGGTTCGGCCTAGGGCTAGGATTTTTAAAAGCAGGAAGCCCTGAGTTCCAGGCACACTGGAGCTGTGAAAGGCATCCAAAAGGGAGTGCAAAAGTGCCACAACATGGCTGCTTTCACGGCTTTTTCCTTGGCAAGACGCCTAACACCAGGCTGATTTACCTTCCCAGGGTTACTGTTAGGCTTAGGCCTAGGGCTAGGATTTTTAAAACTAGGAAGCCCTTAGCTCCAGGCACACTGCAGCTGTTCAAGGCATCCCAAGGGGAGTACAAAAGTGCAACAACATGGCAGCTTTCACAGCTTTTTCCTTGGCACCATCCCTATACCTAGGCTGATTTATCTGCCTAGGGTTAGGGTTAGGGTTCAGCCTAGGGCTTGAATTTCTTTAACCAGGAAGCCCTGAGTTCCAGGCTTACTTCATCTGCCAAAGGCATCCCAAAGGGAGTGCAGAAGTGCCACAACATGGCTGCTTTCACGGCTTTTTCCTTGGCAAGAAGCCTAACATCAGGCTGATTTACTTTCCCAGGGTTACTGTTAGGCTTAGGCCTAGGGCTAGGATTTTTGAAACTAGGAAGCCCTTGGCTCCAGGCCCACTGCAGCTGTTCAAGGCATCCCAAGGGGAGTACAAAAGTGCAACAACATGGCAGCTTTCACAGCTTTTTCCTTGGCACCATCCCTATACCTAGGCTGATTTATCTGCCTAGGGTTAGGGTTAGGGTTCAGCCTAGGGCTTGAATTTTTTTAACCAGGAAGCCCTGAGTTCCAGGCTTACTTCATCTGCCAAAGGCATCCCAAAGGGAGTGCAGAAGTGCCACAACATGGCTGCTTTCACGGCTCTTCCCTTAGGAAGAACCCTAATACCTGGCTGATTTACCTTCCTAGGGTTACTGTTAGGCTTAGGCCTAGGACTTTTAAAACCAGGAAGCCCTGGGCTCCAGGCACACTGCAGCTGCAAAAGGCATCCCAAGGGGAGCGCAAAAGTGACGCAACTTGGCTGCCACCACTGATATTTCCATGAGCCCATCCCGAACCATAGGTTGATTTTCCTTCCTAGGGTTAAGGTTTGAGTTACGCCTAGGGTAAGGGTTCTATTAACCAGAAAGCCCTGAGTTCCAAGAACACAGCAGCTGCGAAGGACTAGCCAAGAAGAGCGCAAAAGTACCACAACATGCCTGCCTCCACAGCTTTTTCCTTGGGGACATGCCTAATTCCTGGCTGATTTGCCTTTCTCGTCATAGGGTTGGGGTTCGGCCTAGGGCTAGGATTTTTAAAAGCAGGAAGCCCTGAGTTCCAGGCACACTGGAGCTGTGAAAGGCATCCAAAAGGGAGTGCAAAAGTGCCACAACATGGCTGCTTTCACGGCTTTTTCCTTGGCAAGACGCCTAACACCAGGCTGATTTACCTTCCCAGGGTTACTGTTAGGCTTAGGCCTAGGGCTAGGATTTTTAAAACTAGGAAGCCCTTAGCTCCAGGCACACTGCAGCTGTTCAAGGCATCCCAAGGGGAGTACAAAAGTGCAACAACATGGCAGCTTTCACAGCTTTTTCCTTGGCACCATCCCTATACCTAGGCTGATTTATCTGCCTAGGGTTAGGGTTAGGGTTCAGCCTAGGGCTTGAATTTCTTTAACCAGGAAGCCCTGAGTTCCAGGCTTACTTCATCTGCCAAAGGCATCCCAAAGGGAGTGCAGAAGTGCCACAACATGGCTGCTTTCACGGCTTTTCCCTTAGGAAGAACCCTAATACCCGGCTGATTTACCTTCCTAGGGTTACTGTTAGGCTTAGGCCTAGGACTTTTAAAACCAGGAAGCCCTGGGCTCCAGGCACACTGCAGCTGCAAAAGGCATCCCAAGGGGAGCGCAAAAGTGACGCAACTTGGCTGCCACCACTGATATTTCCATGAGAGAATCCCGAACCATAGGCTGATTTCCCTTCCTAGGGTTAAGGTTTGAGTTACGCCTAGGGTAAGGGCTCTATTAACCAGAAAGCCCTAAGTTCCAAGAACACAGCAGCTGCGAAGGACTAGCCAAGAAGAGCGCAAAAGTAGCACAACATGCCTGCCTCCACAGCTTTTTCCTTGGGGACATGCCTAATTCCTGGCTGATTTGCCTTTCTCGTCTTAGGGTTGGGGTTCGGCCTAGGGCTAGGATTTTTAAAATCAGGAAGCCCTGAGTTCCAGGCACACTGGAGCTGTGAAAGGCATCCAAAAGGGAGTGCAAAAGTGCCACAACATGGCTGTTTCACGGCTTTTTCCTTGGCAAGAAGCCTAACATCAGGCTGATTTACTTTCCCAGGGTTACTGTTAGGCTTAGGCCTAGGGCTAGGATTTTTAAAACTAGGAAGCCCTTAGCTCCAGGCACACTGCAGCTGTTCAAGGCATCCCAAGGGGAGTACAAAAGTGCAACAACATGGCAGCTTTCACAGCTTTTTCCTTGGCACCATCCCTATACCTAGGCTGATTTATCTGCCTAGGGTTAGGGTTAGGGTTCAGCCTAGGGCTTGGATTTCTTTAACCAGGAAGCCCTGAGTTCCAGGCTTACTTCATCTGCCAAAGGCATCCCAAAGGGAGTGCAGAAGTGCCACAACATGGCTGCTTTCACGGCTTTTCCCTTAGGAAGAACCCTAATACCTGGCTGATTTACCTTCCTAGAGTTACTCTTAGGCTTAGGCTTAGGGCTAGGATTTTTGAAACTAGGAAGCCCTTAGCTCCAGGCACACTGCAGCTGTTCAAGGCATCCAAGGGGAGTACAAAAGTGCAACAACATGGCAGCTTTCACAGCTTTTTCCTTGGCACCATCCCTATACCTAGGCTGATTTATCTGCCTAGGGTTAGGGTTAGGGTTCAGCCTAGGGCTTGGATTTCTTTAACCAGGAAGCCCTGAGTTCCAGGCTTACTTCATCTGCCAAAGGCATCCCAAAGGGAGTGCAGAAGTGCCACAACATGGCTGCTTTCACGGCTTTTCCCTTAGGAAGAACCCTAATACCCGGCTGATTTACCTTCCTAGGGTTACTGTTAGGCTTAGGCCTAGGGCTAGGATTTTTGAAACTAGGAAGCCCTTAGCTCCAGGCATACTGCAGCTGTTCAAGGCATCCAAGGGGAGTACAAAAGTGCAACAACATGGCAGCTTTCACAGCTTTTTCCTTGGCACCGTCCCTATACCTAGGCTGATTTATCTGCCTAGGGTTTGGGTTAGGGTTCAGCCTAGGGCTTGGATTTCTTTAACCAGGAAGCCCTGAGTTCCAGGCTTACTTCATCTGCCAAAGGCATCCCAAAGGGAGTGCAGAAGTGCCACAACATGGCTGCTTTCACGGCTTTTTCCTTGGCAAGAAGCCTAACATCAGGCTGATTTACTTTCCCAGGGTTACTGTTAGGCTTAGGCCTAGGGCTAGGATTTTTGAAACTAGGAAGCCCTGGGCTCCAGGCACACTGCAGCTGTTCAAGGCATCCCAAGGGGAGTACAAAAGTGCAACAACATGGCAGCTTTCACAGCTTTTTCCTTGGCACCATCCCTATACCTAGGCTGATTTATCTGCCTAGGGTTAGGGTTAGGGTTCAGCCTAGGGCTTGAATTTTTTTAACCAGGAAGCCCTGAGTTCCAGGCTTACTTCATCTGCCAAAGGCATCCCAAAGGGAGTGCAGAAGTGCCACAACATGGCTGCTTTCACGGCTCTTCCCTTAGGAAGAACCCTAATACCTGGCTGATTTACCTTCCTAGGGTTACTGTTAGGCTTAGGCCTAGGACTTTTAAAACCAGGAAGCCCTGGGCTCCAGGCACACTGCAGCTGCAAAAGGCATCCCAAGGGGAGCGCAAAAGTGACGCAACTTGGCTGCCACCACTGATATTTCCATGAGCCCATCCCGAATCATAGGTTGATTTTCCTTCCTAGGGTTAAGGTTTGAGTTACGCCTAGGGTAAGGGTTCTATTAACCAGAAAGCCCTGAGTTCCAAGAACACAGCAGCTGCGAAGGACTAGCCAAGAAGAGCGCAAAAGTACCACAACATGCCTGCCTCCACAGCTTTTTCCTTGGGGACATGCCTAATTCCTGGCTGATTTGCCTTTCTCGTCATAGGGTTGGGGTTCGGCCTAGGGCTAGGATTTTTAAAAGCAGGAAGCCCTGAGTTCCAGGCACACTGGAGCTGTGAAAGGCATCCAAAAGGGAGTGCAAAAGTGCCACAACATGGCTGCTTTCACGGCTTTTTCCTTGGCAAGACGCCTAACACCAGGCTGATTTACCTTCCCAGGGTTACTGTTAGGCTTAGGCCTAGGGCTAGGATTTTTAAAACTAGGAAGCCCTTAGCTCCAGGCACACTGCAGCTGTTCAAGGCATCCCAAGGGGAGTACAAAAGTGCAACAACATGGCAGCTTTCACAGCTTTTTCCTTGGCACCATCCCTATACCTAGGCTGATTTATCTGCCTAGGGTTAGGGTTAGGGTTCAGCCTAGGGCTTGAATTTCTTTAACCAGGAAGCCCTGAGTTCCAGGCTTACTTCATCTGCCAAAGGCATCCCAAAGGGAGTGCAGAAGTGCCACAACATGGCTGCTTTCACGGCTTTTCCCTTAGGAAGAACCCTAATACCCGGCTGATTTACCTTCCTAGGGTTACTGTTAGGCTTAGGCCTAGGACTTTTAAAACCAGGAAGCCCTGGGCTCCAGGCACACTGCAGCTGCAAAAGGCATCCCAAGGGGAGCGCAAAAGTGACGCAACTTGGCTGCCACCACTGATATTTCCATGAGACCATCCCGAACCATAGGCTGATTTCCCTTCCTAGGGTTAAGGTTTGAGTTACGCCTAGGGTAAGGGCTCTATTAACCAGAAAGCCCTAAGTTCCAAGAACACAGCAGCTGCGAAGGACTAGCCAAGAAGAGCGCAAAAGTAGCACAACATGCCTGCCTCCACAGCTTTTTCCTTGGGGACATGCCTAATTCCTGGCTGATTTGCCTTTCTCGTCTTAGGGTTGGGGTTCGGCCTAGGGCTAGGATTTTTAAAATCAGGAAGCCCTGAGTTCCAGGCACACTGGAGCTGTGAAAGGCATCCAAAAGGGAGTGCAAAAGTGCCACAACATGGCTGTTTCACGGCTTTTTCCTTGGCAAGAAGCCTAACATCAGGCTGATTTACTTTCCCAGGGTTACTGTTAGGCTTAGGCCTAGGGCTAGGATTTTTAAAACTAGGAAGCCCTTAGCTCCAGGCACACTGCAGCTGTTCAAGGCATCCCAAGGGGAGTACAAAAGTGCAACAACATGGCAGCTTTCACAGCTTTTTCCTTGGCACCATCCCTATACCTAGGCTGATTTATCTGCCTAGGGTTAGGGTTAGGGTTCAGCCTAGGGCTTGGATTTCTTTAACCAGGAAGCCCTGAGTTCCAGGCTTACTTCATCTGCCAAAGGCATCCCAAAGGGAGTGCAGAAGTGCCACAACATGGCTGCTTTCACGGCTTTTCCCTTAGGAAGAACCCTAATACCCGGCTGATTTACCTTCCTAGGGTTACTGTTAGGCTTAGGCCTAGGGCTAGGATTTTTGAAACTAGGAAGCCCTTAGCTCCAGGCACACTGCAGCTGTTCAAGGCATCCAAGGGGAGTACAAAAGTGCAACAACATGGCAGCTTTCACAGCTTTTTCCTTGGCACCATCCCTATACCTAGGCTGATTTATCTGCCTAGGGTTAGGGTTAGGGTTCAGCCTAGGGCTTGGATTTCTTTAACCAGGAAGCCCTGAGTTCCAGGCTTACTTCATCTGCCAAAGGCATCCCAAAGGGAGTGCAGAAGTGCCACAACATGGCTGCTTTCACGGCTTTTCCCTTAGGAAGAACCCTAATACCCGGCTGATTTACCTTCCTAGGGTTACTGTTAGGCTTAGGCCTAGGGCTAGGATTTTTGAAACTAGGAAGCCCTTAGCTCCAGGCATACTGCAGCTGTTCAAGGCATCCAAGGGGAGTACAAAAGTGCAACAACATGGCAGCTTTCACAGCTTTTTCCTTGGCACCATCCCTATACCTAGGCTGATTTATCTGCCTAGGGTTAGGGTTAGGGTTCAGCCTAGGGCTTGGATTTTTTTAACCAGGAAGCCCTGAGTTCCAGGCTTACTTCATCTGCCAAAGGCATCCCAAAGGGAGTGCAAAAGTGCCACAACATGGCTGCTTTCACGGCTTTTTCCTTGGCAAGAAGCCTAACATCAGGCTGATTTACCTTCCCAGGGTTACTGTTAGGCTTAGGCCTAGGGCTAGGATTTTTGAAACTAGGAAGCCCTTAGCTCCAGGCACACTGCAGCTGTTCAAGGCATCCCAAGGGGAGTACAAAAGTGCAACAACATGGCAGCTTTCACAGCTTTTTTCTTGGCACCATCCCTATACCTAGGCTGATTTATCTGCCTAGGGTTAGGGTTAGGGTTCAGCCTAGGGCTTGAATTTTTTTAACCAGGAAGCCCTGAGTTCCAGGCTTACTTCATCTGCCAAAGGCATCCCAAAGGGAGTGCAGAAGTGCCACAACATGGCTGCTTTCACGGCTTTTCCCTTAGGAAGAACCCTAATACCCGTCTGATTTACCTTCCTAGGGTTACTGTTAGGCTTAGGCCTAGGACTTTTAAAACCAGGAAGCCCTGGGCTCCAGGCACACTGCAGCTGCAAAAGGCATCCCAAGGGGAGCGCAAAAGTGACGCAACTTGGCTGCCACCACTGATATTTCCATGAGACCATCCCGAACCATAGGTTGATTTTCCTTCCTAGGGTTAAGGTTTGAGTTACGCCTAGGGTAAGGGTTCTATTAACCAGAAAGCCCTGAGTTCCAAGAACACAGCAGCTGCGAAGGACTAGCCAAGAAGAGCGCAAAAGTACCACAACATGCCTGCCTCCACAGCTTTTTCCTTGGGGACATGCCTAATTCCTGGCTGATTCGCCTTTCTCGTCATAGGGTTGCGGTTCGGCCTAGGGCTAGGATTTTTAAAAGCAGGAAGCCCTGAGTTCCAGGCACACTGGAGCTGTGAAAGGCATCCAAAAGGGAGTGCAAAAGTGCCACAACATGGCTGCTTTCACGGCTTTTTCCTTGGCAAGAAGCCTAACACCAGGCTGATTTACTTTCCCAGGGTTACTGTTAGGCTTAGGCCTAGGGCTAGGATTTTTGAAACTAGGAAGCCCTTAGCTCCAGGCACACTGCAGCTGTTCAAGGCATCCCAAGGGGAGTACAAAAGTGCCACAACATGGCTGTTTCACGGCTTTTTCCTTGGCAAGAAGCCTAACATCAGGCTGATTTACTTTCCCAGGGTTACTGTTAGGCTTAGGCCTAGGGCTAGGATTTTTAAAACTAGGAAGCCCTTAGCTCCAGGCACACTGCAGCTGTTCAAGGCATCCCAAGGGGAGTACAAAAGTGCAACAACATGGCAGCTTTCACAGCTTTTTCCTTGGCACCATCCCTATACCTAGGCTGATTTATCTGCCTAGGGTTAGGGTTAGGGTTCAGCCTAGGGCTTGGATTTCTTTAACCAGGAAGCCCTGAGTTCCAGGCTTACTTCATCTGCCAAAGGCATCCCAAAGGGAGTGCAGAAGTGCCACAACATGGCTGCTTTCACGGCTTTTCCCTTAGGAAGAACCCTAATACCCGGCTGATTTACCTTCCTAGGGTTACTGTTAGGCTTAGGCCTAGGGCTAGGATTTTTGAAACTAGGAAGCCCTTAGCTCCAGGCACACTGCAGCTGTTCAAGGCATCCAAGGGGAGTACAAAAGTGCAACAACATGGCAGCTTTCACAGCTTTTTCCTTGGCACCATCCCTATACCTAGGCTGATTTATCTGCCTAGGGTTAGGGTTAGGGTTCAGCCTAGGGCTTGGATTTCTTTAACCAGGAAGCCCTGAGTTCCAGGCTTACTTCATCTGCCAAAGGCATCCCAAAGGGAGTGCAGAAGTGCCACAACATGGCTGCTTTCACGGCTTTTCCCTTAGGAAGAACCCTAATACCCGGCTGATTTACCTTCCTAGGGTTACTGTTAGGCTTAGGCCTAGGGCTAGGATTTTTGAAACTAGGAAGCCCTTAGCTCCAGGCATACTGCAGCTGTTCAAGGCATCCAAGGGGAGTACAAAAGTGCAACAACATGGCAGCTTTCACAGCTTTTTCCTTGGCACCATCCCTATACCTAGGCTGATTTATCTGCCTAGGGTTAGGGTTAGGGTTCAGCCTAGGGCTTGGATTTTTTTAACCAGGAAGCCCTGAGTTCCAGGCTTACTTCATCTGCCAAAGGCATCCCAAAGGGAGTGCAAAAGTGCCACAACATGGCTGCTTTCACGGCTTTTTCCTTGGCAAGAAGCCTAACATCAGGCTGATTTACCTTCCCAGGGTTACTGTTAGGCTTAGGCCTAGGGCTAGGATTTTTGAAACTAGGAAGCCCTTAGCTCCAGGCACACTGCAGCTGTTCAAGGCATCCCAAGGGGAGTACAAAAGTGCAACAACATGGCAGCTTTCACAGCTTTTTTCTTGGCACCATCCCTATACCTAGGCTGATTTATCTGCCTAGGGTTAGGGTTAGGGTTCAGCCTAGGGCTTGAATTTTTTTAACCAGGAAGCCCTGAGTTCCAGGCTTACTTCATCTGCCAAAGGCATCCCAAAGGGAGTGCAGAAGTGCCACAACATGGCTGCTTTCACGGCTTTTCCCTTAGGAAGAACCCTAATACCCGTCTGATTTACCTTCCTAGGGTTACTGTTAGGCTTAGGCCTAGGACTTTTAAAACCAGGAAGCCCTGGGCTCCAGGCACACTGCAGCTGCAAAAGGCATCCCAAGGGGAGCGCAAAAGTGACGCAACTTGGCTGCCACCACTGATATTTCCATGAGACCATCCCGAACCATAGGTTGATTTTCCTTCCTAGGGTTAAGGTTTGAGTTACGCCTAGGGTAAGGGTTCTATTAACCAGAAAGCCCTGAGTTCCAAGAACACAGCAGCTGCGAAGGACTAGCCAAGAAGAGCGCAAAAGTACCACAACATGCCTGCCTCCACAGCTTTTTCCTTGGGGACATGCCTAATTCCTGGCTGATTCGCCTTTCTCGTCATAGGGTTGCGGTTCGGCCTAGGGCTAGGATTTTTAAAAGCAGGAAGCCCTGAGTTCCAGGCACACTGGAGCTGTGAAAGGCATCCAAAAGGGAGTGCAAAAGTGCCACAACATGGCTGCTTTCACGGCTTTTTCCTTGGCAAGAAGCCTAACACCAGGCTGATTTACTTTCCCAGGGTTACTGTTAGGCTTAGGCCTAGGGCTAGGATTTTTGAAACTAGGAAGCCCTTAGCTCCAGGCACACTGCAGCTGTTCAAGGCATCCCAAGGGGAGTACAAAAGTGCAACAACATGGCAGCTTTCACAGCTTTTTCCTTGGCAAGAAGCCTAAGACCAGGCTGATTTACTTTCCCAGGGTTACTGTTAGGCTTAGGCCTAGGGCTAGGATTTTTGAAACTAGGAAGCCCTGGGCTCCAGGCACACTGCAGCTGTTCAAGGCATCCCAAGGGGAGTACAAAAGTGCAACAACATGGCAGCTTTCACAGCTTTTTCCTTGGCACCATCCCTATACCTAGGCTGATTTATCTGCCTAGGGTTAGGGTTAGGGTTCAGCCTAGGGCTTGGATTTCTTTAACCAGGAAGCCCTGAGTTCCAGGCTTACTTCATCTGCCAAAGGCATCCAAAAGGGAGTGCAGAAGTGCCACAACATGGCTGCTTTCACGGCTTTTTCCTTGGCAAGAAGCCTAACATCAGGCTGATTTACCTTCCCAGGGTTACTGTTAGGCTTAGGCCTAGGGCTAGGATTTTTGAAACTAGGAAGCCCTGGGCTCCAGGCACACTGCAGCTGTTCAAGGCATCCCAAGGGGAGTACAAAAGTGCAACAACATGGCAGCTTTCACAGCTTTTTCCTTGGCACCATCCCTATACCTAGGCTGATTTATCTGCCTAGGGTTAGGGTTAGGGTTCAGCCTAGGGCTTGAATTTTTTTAACCAGGAAGCCCTGAGTTCCAGGCTTACTTCATCTGCCAAAGGCATCCCAAAGGGAGTGCAGAAGTGCCACAACATGGCTGCTTTCACGGCTTTTCCCTTAGGAAGAACCCTAATACCTGGCTGATTTACCTTCCTAGGGTTACTGTTAGGCTTAGGCCTAGGACTTTTAAAACCAGGAAGCCCTGGGCTCCAGGCACACTGCAGCTGCGAAAGGCATCCCAAGGGGAGCGCAAAAGTGACGCAACTTGGCTGCCACCACTGATATTTCCATGAGACCATCCCGAACCATAGGCTGATTTTCCTTCCTAGGGTTAAGGTTTGAGTTACGCCTAGGGTAAGGGTTCTATTAACCAGAAAGCCCTGAGTTCCAAGAACACAGCAGCTGCGAAGGACTAGCCAAGAAGAGCGCAAAAGTACCACAACATGCCTGCCTCCACAGCTTTTTCCTTGGGGACATGCCTAATTCCTGGCTGATTTGCCTTTCTCGTCTTAGGGTTGGGGTTCGGCCTAGGGCTAGGATTTTTAAAAGCAGGAAGCCCTGAGTTCCAGGCACACTGGAGCTGTGAAAGGCATCCAAAAGGGAGTGCAAAAGTGCCACAACATGGCTGCTTTCACGGCTTTTTCCTTGGCAAGACGCCTAACACCAGGCTGATTTACCTTCCCAGGGTTACTGTTAGGCTTAGGCCTAGGGCTAGGATCTTTAAAACTAGGAAGCCCTTAGCTCCAGGCACACTGCAGCTGTTCAAGGCATCCCAAGGGGAGTACAAAAGTGCAACAACATGGCAGCTTTCACAGCTTTTTCCTTGGCACCATCCCTATACCTAGGCTGATTTATCTGCCTAGGGTTAGGGTTAGGGTTCAGCCTAGGGCTTGGATTTCTTTAACCAGGAAGCCCTGAGTTCCAGGCTTACTTCATCTGCCAAAGGCATCCCAAAGGGAGTGCAGAAGTGCCACAACATGGCTGCTTTCACGGCTTTTCCCTTAGGAAGAACCCTAATACCCGGCTGATTTACCTTCCTAGGGTTACTGTTAGGCTTAGGCCTAGGACTTTTAAAACCAGGAAGCCCTGGGCTCCAGGCACACTGCAGCTGCAAAAGGCATCCCAAGGGGAGCGCAAAAGTGACGCAACTTGGCTGCCACCACTGATATTTCCATGAGAGCATCCCGAACCATAGGCTGATTTCCCTTCCTAGGGTTAAGGTTTGAGTTACGCCTAGGGTAAGGGCTCTATTAACCAGAAAGCCCTAAGTTCCAAGAACACAGCAGCTGCGAAGGACTAGCCAAGAAGAGCGCAAAAGTAGCACAACATGCCTGCCTCCACAGCTTTTTCCTTGGGGACATGCCTAATTCCTGGCTGATTTGCCTTTCTTGTCTTAGGGTTGGGGTTCGGCCTAGGGCTAGGATTTTTAAAATCAGGAAGCCCTGAGTTCCAGGCACACTGGAGCTGTGAAAGGCATCCAAAAGGGAGTGCAAAAGTGCCACAACATGGCTGTTTCACGGCTTTTTCCTTGGCAAGAAGCCTAACATCAGGCTGATTTACTTTCCCAGGGTTACTGTTAGGCTTAGGCCTAGGGCTAGGATTTTTAAAACTAGGAAGCCCTTAGCTCCAGGCACACTGCAGCTGTTCAAGGCATCCCAAGGGGAGTACAAAAGTGCAACAACATGGCAGCTTTCACAGCTTTTTCCTTGGCACCATCCCTATACCTAGGCTGATTTATCTGCCTAGGGTTAGGGTTAGGGTTCAGCCTAGGGCTTGGATTTCTTTAACCAGGAAGCCCTGAGTTCCAGGCTTACTTCATCTGCCAAAGGCATCCCAAAGGGAGTGCAGAAGTGCCACAACATGGCTGCTTTCACGGCTTTTTCCTTGGCAAGAAGCCTAACATCAGGCTGATTTACTTTCCCAGGGTTACTGTTAGGCTTAGGCCTAGGGCTAGGATTTTTGAAACTAGGAAGCCCTTAGCTCCAGGCACACTGCAGCTGTTCAAGGCATCCAAGGGGAGTACAAAAGTGCAACAACATGGCAGCTTTCACAGCTTTTTCCTTGGCACCATCCCTATACCTAGGCTGATTTATCTGCCTAGGGTTAGGGTTAGGGTTCAGCCTAGGGCTTGGATTTCTTTAACCAGGAAGCCCTGAGTTCCAGGCTTACTTCATCTGCCAAAGGCATCCCAAAGGGAGTGCAAAAGTGCCACAACATGGCTGCTTTCACGGCTTTTTCCTTGGCAAGAAGCCTAACATCAGGCTGATTTACCTTCCCAGGGTTACTGTTAGGCTTAGGCCTAGGGCTAGGATTTTTGAAACTAGGAAGCCCTTAGCTCCAGGCACACTGCAGCTGTTCAAGGCATCCCAAGGGGAGTACAAAAGTGCAACAACATGGCAGCTTTCACAGCTTTTTCCTTGGCACCATCCCTATACCTAGGCTGATTTATCTGCCTAGGGTTAGGGTTAGGGTTCAGCCTAGGGCTTGAATTTTTTTAACCAGGAAGCCCTGAGTTCCAGGCTTACTTCATCTGCCAAAGGCATCCCAAAGGGAGTGCAGAAGTGCCACAACATGGCTGCTTTCACGGCTTTTCCCTTAGGAAGAACCCTAATACCCGGCTGATTTACCTTCCTAGGGTTACTGTTAGGCTTAGGCCTAGGACTTTTAAAACCAGGAAGCCCTGGGCTCCAGGCACACTGCAGCTGCGAAAGGCATCCCAAGGGGAGCGCAAAAGTGACGCAACTTGGCTGCCACCACTGATATTTCCATGAGACCATCCCGAACCATAGGTTGATTTTCCTTCCTAGGGTTAAGGTTTGAGTTACGCCTAGGGTAAGGGTTCTATTAACCAGAAAGCCCTGAGTTCCAAGAACACAGCAGCTGCGAAGGACTAGCCAAGAAGAGCGCAAAAGTACCACAACATGCCTGCCTCCACAGCTTTTTCCTTGGGGACATGCCTAATTCCTGGCTGATTTGCCTTTCTCGTCATAGGGTTGCGGTTCGGCCTAGGGCTAGGATTTTTAAAATCAGGAAGCCCTGAGTTCCAGGCACACTGGAGCTGTGAAAGGCATCCAAAAGGGAGTGCAAAAGTGCCACAACATGGCTGTTTCACGGCTTTTTCCTTGGCAAGAAGCCTAACATCAGGCTGATTTACTTTCCCAGGGTTACTGTTAGGCTTAGGCCTAGGGCTAGGATTTTTGAAACTAGGAAGCCCTTAGCTCCAGGCACACTGCAGCTGTTCAAGGCATCCCAAGGGGAGTACAAAAGTGCAACAACATGGCAGCTTTCACAGCTTTTTCCTTGGCAAGAAGCCTAACACCAGGCTGATTTACTTTCCCAGGGTTACTGTTAGGCTTAGGCCTAGGGCTAGGATTTTTGAAACTAGGAAGCCCTTAGCTCCAGGCACACTGCAGCTGTTCAAGGCATCCCAAGGGGAGTACAAAAGTGCAACAACATGGCAGCTTTCACAGCTTTTTCCTTGGCACCATCCCTATACCTAGGCTGATTTATCTGCCTAGGGTTAGGGTTAGGGTTCAGCCTAGGGCTTGGATTTCTTTAACCAGGAAGCCCTGAGTTCCAGGCTTACTTCATCTGCCAAAGGCATCCCAAAGGGAGTGCAAAAGTGCCACAACATGGCTGCTTTCACGGCTTTTTCCTTGGCAAGAAACCTAACATCAGGCTGATTTACCTTCCCAGGGTTACTGTTAGGCTTAGGCCTAGGGCTAGGATTTTTGAAACTAGGAAGCCCTGGGCTCCAGGCACACTGCAGCTGTTCAAGGCATCCCAAGGGGAGTACAAAAGTGCAACAACATGGCAGCTTTCACAGCTTTTTCCTTGGCACCATCCCTATACCTAGGCTGATTTATCTGCCTTGGGTTAGGGTTAGGGTTCAGCCTAGGGCTTGAATTTTTTTAACCAGGAAGCCCTGAGTTCCAGGCTTACTTCATCTGCCAAAGGCATCCCAAAGGGAGTGCAGAAGTGCCACAACATGGCTGCTTTCACGGCTTTTCCCTTAGGAAGAACCCTAATACCTGGCTGATTTACCTTCCTAGGGTTACTGTTAGGCTTAGGCCTAGGACTTTTAAAACCAGGAAGCCCTGGGCTCCAGGCACACTGCAGCTGCGAAAGGCATCCCAAGGGGAGCGCAAAAGTGACGCAACTTGGCTGCCACCACTGATATTTCCATGAGACCATCCCGAACCATAGGTTGATTTTCCTTCCTAGGGTTAAGGTTTGAGTTACGCCTAGGGTAAGGGTTCTATTAACCAGAAAGCCCTGAGTTCCAAGAACACAGCAGCTGCGAAGGACTAGCCAAGAAGAGCGCAAAAGTACCACAACATGCCTGCCTCCACAGCTTTTTCCTTGGGGACATGCCTAATTCCTGGCTGATTTGCCTTTCTCGTCTTAGGGTTGGGGTTCGGCCTAGGGCTAGGATTTTTAAAAGCAGGAAGCCCTGAGTTCCAGGCACACTGGAGCTGTGAAAGGCATCCAAAAGGGAGTGCAAAAGTGCCACAACATGGCTGCTTTCACGGCTTTTTCCTTGGCAAGACGCCTAACACCAGGCTGACTTACCTTCCCAGGGTTACTATTAGGCTTAGGCCTAGGGCTAGGATTTTTAAAACTAGGAAGCCCTTAGCTCCAGGCACACTGCAGCTGTTCAAGGCATCCCAAGGGGAGTACAAAAGTGCAACAACATGGCAGCTTTCACAGCTTTTTCCTTGGCACCATCCCTATACCTAGGCTGATTTATCTGCCTAGGGTTAGGGTTAGGGTTCAGCCTAGGGCTTGAATTTTTTTAACCAGGAAGCCCTGAGTTCCAGGCTTACTTCATCTGCCAAAGGCATCCCAAAGGGAGTGCAGAAGTGCCACAACATGGCTGCTTTCACGGCTTTTTCCTTAGGAAGAACCCTAATACCCGGCTGATTTACCTTCCTAGGGTTACTGTTAGGCTTAGGCCTAGGACTTTTAAAACCAGGAAGCCCTGGGCTCCAGGCACACTGCAGCTGCAAAAGGCATCCCAAGGGGAGCGCAAAAGTGACGCAACTTGGCTGCCACCACTGATATTTCCATGAGACCATCCCGAACCATAGGCTGATTTTCCTTCCTAGGGTTAAGGTTTGAGTTACGCCTAGGGTAAGGGTTCTATTAACCAGAAAGCCCTGAGTTCCAAGAACACAGCAGCTGCGAAGGACTAGCCAAGAAGAGCGCAAAAGTACCACAACATGCCTGCCTCCACAGCTTTTTCCTTGGGGACATGCCTAATTCCTGGCTGATTTGCCTTTCTCGTCTTAGGGTTGGGGTTCGGCCTAGGGCTAGGATTTTTAAAATCAGGAAGCCCTGAGTTCCAGGCACACTGGAGCTGTGAAAGGCATCCAAAAGGGAGTGCAAAAGTGCCACAACATGGCTGCTTTCACGGCTTTTTCCTTGGCAAGAAACCTAACATCAGGCTGATTTACTTTCCCAGGGTTACTGTTAGGCTTAGGCCTAGGGCTAGGATTTTTGAAACTAGGAAGCCCTTAGCTCCAGGCACACTGCAGCTGTTCAAGGCATCCCAAGGGGAGTACAAAAGTGCAACAACATGGCAGCTTTCACAGCTTTTTCCTTGGCACCATCCCTATACCTAGGCTGATTTATCTGCCTAGGGTTAGGGTTAGGGTTCAGCCTAGGGCTTGGATTTCTTTAACCAGGAAGCCCTGAGTTCCAGGCTTACTTCATCTGCCAAAGGCATCCCAAAGGGAGTGCAGAAGTGCCACAACATGGCTGCTTTCACGGCTTTTTCCTTGGCAAGAAGCCTAACATCAGGCTGATTTACTTTCCCAGGGTTACTGTTAGGCTTAGGCCTAGGGCTAGGATTTTTGAAACTAGGAAGCCCTGGGCTCCAGGCACACTGCAGCTGTTCAAGGCATCCCAAGGGGAGTACAAAAGTGCAACAACATGGCAGCTTTCACAGCTTTTTCCTTGGCACCATCCCTATACCTAGGCTGATTTATCTGCCTAGGGTTAGGGTTAGGGTTCAGCCTAGGGCTTGAATTTCTTTAACCAGGAAGCCCTGAGTTCCAGGCTTACTTCATCTGCCAAAGGCATCCCAAAGGGAGTGCAGAAGTGCCACAACATGGCTGCTTTCACGGCTTTTCCCTTAGGAAGAACCCTAATACCCGGCTGATTTACCTTCCTAGGGTTACTGTTAGGCTTAGGCCTAGGACTTTTAAAACCAGGAAGCCCTGGGCTCCAGGCACACTGCAGCTGCGAAAGGCATCCCAAGGGGAGCGCAAAAGTGACGCAACTTGGCTGCCACCACTGATATTTCCATGAGACCATCCCGAACCATAGGTTGATTTTCCTTCCTAGGGTTAAGGTTTGAGTTACGCCTAGGGTAAGGGTTCTATTAACCAGAAAGCCCTGAGTTCCAAGAACACAGCAGCTGCGAAGGACTAGCCAAGAAGAGCGCAAAAGTACCACAACATGCCTGCCTCCACAGCTTTTTCCTTGGGGACATGCCTAATTCCTGGCTGATTTGCCTTTCTCGTCATAGGGTTGGGGTTCGGCCTAGGGCTAGGATTTTTAAAAGCAGGAAGCCCTGAGTTCCAGGCACACTGGAGCTGTGAAAGGCATCCAAAAGGGAGTGCAAAAGTGCCACAACATGGCTGTTTCACGGCTTTTTCCTTGGCAAGAAGCCTAACACCAGGCTGACTTACCTTCCCAGGGTTACTATTAGGCTTAGGCCTAGGGCTAGGATTTTTAAAACGAGGAAGCCCTTAGCTCCAGGCACACTGCAGCTGTTCAAGGCATCCCAAGGGGAGTACAAAAGTGCAACAACATGGCAGCTTTCACAGCTTTTTCCTTGGCACCATCCCTATACCTAGGCTGATTTATCTGCCTAGGGTTAGGGTTAGGGTTCAGCCTAGGGCTTGGATTTCTTTAACCAGGAAGCCCTGAGTTCCAGGCTTACTTCATCTGCCAAAGGCATCCCAAAGGGAGTGCAGAAGTGCCACAACATGGCTGCTTTCACGGCTTTTCCCTTAGGAAGAACCCTAATACCCGGCTGATTTACCTTCCCAGGGTTACTGTTAGGCTTAGGCCTAGGACTTTTAAAACCAGGAAGCCCTGGGCTCCAGGCACACTGCAGCTGCAAAAGGCATCCCAAGGGGAGCGCAAAAGTGACGCAACTTGGCTGCCACCACTGATATTTCCATGAGAGCATCCCGAACCATAGGTTGATTTTCCTTCCTAGGGTTAAGGTTTGAGTTACGCCTAGGGTAAGGGTTCTATTAACCAGAAAGCCCTGAGTTCCAAGAACACAGCAGCTGCGAAGGACTAGCCAAGAAGAGCGCAAAAGTACCACAACATGCCTGCCTCCACAGCTTTTTCCTTGGGGACATGCCTAATTCCTGGCTGATTTGCCTTTCTCGTCTTAGGGTTGGGGTTCGGCCTAGGGCTAGGATTTTTAAAATCAGGAAGCCCTGAGTTCCAGGCACACTGGAGCTGTGAAAGGCATCCAAAAGGGAGTGCAAAAGTGCCACAACATGGCTGCTTTCACGGCTTTTTCCTTGGCAAGACGCCTAACACCAGGCTGACTTACCTTCCTAGGGTTACTATTAGGCTTAGGCCTAGGGCTAGGATTTTTAAAACTAGGAAGCCCTTAGCTCCAGGCACACTGCAGCTGTTCAAGGCATCCCAAGGGGAGTACAAAAGTGCAACAACATGGCAGCTTTCACAGCTTTTTCCTTGGCACCATCCCTATACCTAGGCTGATTTATCTGCCTAGGGTTAGGGTTAGGGTTCAGCCTAGGGCTTGGATTTCTTCAACCAGGAAGCCCTGAGTTCCAGGCTTACTTCATCTGCCAAAGGCATCCCAAAGGGAGTGCAGAAGTGCCACAACATGGCTGCTTTCACGGCTTTTCCCTTAGGAAGAACCCTAATACCCGGCTGATTTACCTTCCTAGGATAACTGTTAGGCTTAGGCCTAGGACTTTTAAAACCAGGAAGCCCTGGGCTCCAGGCACACTGCAGCTGCAAAAGGCATCCCAAGGGGAGCGCAAAAGTGACGCAACTTGGCTGCCACCACTGATATTTCCATGAGACCATCCCGAACCATAGGCTGATTTTCCTTCCTAGGGTTAAGGTTTGAGTTACGCCTAGGGTAAGGGTTCTATTAACCAGAAAGCCCTGAGTTCCAAGAACACAGCAGCTGCGAAGGACTAGCCAAGAAGAGCGCAAAAGTACCACAACATGCCTGCCTCCACAGCTTTTTCCTTGGGGACATGCCTAATTCCTGGCTGATTTGCCTTTCTCGTCTTAGGGTTGGGGTTCGGCCTAGGGCTAGGATTTTTAAAAGCAGGAAGCCCTGAGTTCCAGGCACACTGGAGCTGTGAAAGGCATCCAAAAGGGAGTGCAAAAGTGCCACAACATGGCTGCTTTCACGGCTTTTTCCTTGGCAAGAAACCTAACATCAGGCTGATTTACTTTCCCAGGGTTACTGTTAGGCTTAGGCCTAGGGCTAGGATTTTTGAAACTAGGAAGCCCTGGGCTCCAGGCACACTGCAGCTGTTCAAGGCATCCCAAGGGGAGTACAAAAGTGCAACAACATGGCAGCTTTCACAGCTTTTTCCTTGGCACCATCCCTATACCTAGGCTGATTTATCTGCCTAGGGTTAGGGTTAGGGTTCAGCCTAGGGCTTGGATTTCTTTAACCAGGAAGCCCTGAGTTCCAGGCTTACTTCATCTGCCAAAGGCATCCCAAAGGGAGTGCAGAAGTGCCACAACATGGCTGCTTTCACGGCTTTTCCCTTAGGAAGAACCCTAATACCCGGCTGATTTACCTTCCTAGGGTTACTGTTAGGCTTAGGCCTAGGACTTTTAAAACCAGGAAGCCCTGGGCTCCAGGCACACTGCAGCTGCAAAAGGCATCCCAAGGGGAGCGCAAAAGTGACGCAACTTGGCTGCCACCACTGATATTTCCATGAGACCATCCCGAACCATAGGCTGATTTTCCTTCCTAGGCTTAAGGTTTGAGTTACGCCTAGGGTAAGGGTTCTATTAACCAGAAAGCCCTGAGTTCCAAGAACACAGCAGCTGCGAAGGACTAGCCAAGAAGAGCGCAAAAGTACCACAACATGCCTGCCTCCACAGCTTTTTCCTTGGGGACATGCCTAATTCCTGGCTGATTTGCCTTTCTCGTCTTAGGGTTGGGGTTCGGCCTAGGGCTAGGATTTTTAAAAGCAGGAAGCCCTGAGTTCCAGGCACACTGGAGCTGTGAAAGGCATCCAAAAGGGAGTGCAAAAGTGCCACAACATGGCTGCTTTCACGGCTTTTTCCTTGGCAAGACGCCTAACACCAGGCTGACTTACCTTCCTAGGGTTACTATTAGGCTTAGGCCTAGGGCTAGGATTTTTAAAACTAGGAAGCCCTTAGCTCCAGGCACACTGCAGCTGTTCAAGGCATCCCAAGGGGAGTACAAAAGTGCAACAACATGGCAGCTTTCACAGCTTTTTCCTTGGCACCATCCCTATACCTAGGCTGATTTATCTGCCTAGGGTTAGGGTTAGGGTTCAGCCTAGGGCTTGGATTTCTTCAACCAGGAAGCCCTGAGTTCCAGGCTTACTTCATCTGCCAAAGGCATCCCAAAGGGAGTGCAGAAGTGCCACAACATGGCTGCTTTCACGGCTTTTCCCTTAGGAAGAACCCTAATACCCGGCTGATTTACCTTCCTAGGGTTACTGTTAGGCTTAGGCCTAGGACTTTTAAAACCAGGAAGCCCTGGGCTCCAGGCACACTGCAGCTGCAAAAGGCATCCCAAGGGGAGCGCAAAAGTGACGCAACTTGGCTGCCACCACTGATATTTCCATGAGACCATCCCGAACCATAGGCTGATTTTCCTTCCTAGGGTTAAGGTTTGAGTTACGCCTAGGGTAAGGGTTCTATTAACCAGAAAGCCCTGAGTTCCAAGAACACAGCAGCTGCGAAGGACTAGCCAAGAAGAGCGCAAAAGTACCACAACATGCCTGCCTCCACAGCTTTTTCCTTGGGGACATGCCTAATTCCTGGCTGATTTGCCTTTCTCGTCTTAGGGTTGCGGTTCGGCCTAGGGCTAGGATTTTTAAAAGCAGGAAGCCCTGAGTTCCAGGCACACTGGAGCTGTGAAAGGCATCCAAAAGGGAGTGCAAAAGTGCCACAACATGGCTGCTTTCACGGCTTTTTCCTTGGCAAGAAGCCTAACATCAGGCTGATTTACTTTCCCAGGGTTACTGTTAGGCTTAGGCCTAGGGCTAGGATTTTTGAAACTAGGAGGCCCTTAGCTCCAGGCACACTGCAGCTGTTCAAGGCATCCCAAGGGGAGTACAAAAGTGCAACAACATGGCAGCTTTCACAGCTTTTTCCTTGGCACCATCCCTATACCTAGGCTGATTTATCTGCCTAGGGTTAGGGTTAGGGTTCAGCCTAGGGCTTGGATTTCGTTAACCAGGAAGCCCTGAGTTCCAGGCTTACTTCATCTGCCAAAGGCATCCCAAAGGGAGTGCAGAAGTGCCACAACATGGCTGCTTTCACGGCTTTTCCCTTAGGAAGAACCCTAATACCCGGCTGATTTACCTTCCTAGGGTTACTGTTAGGCTTAGGCCTAGGACTTTTAAAACCAGGAAGCCCTGGGCTCCAGGCACACTGCAGCTGCAAAAGGCATCCCAAGGGGAGCGCAAAAGTGACACAACTTGGCTGCCACCACTGATATTTCCATGAGACCATCCCGAACCATAGGCTGATTTTCCTTCCTAGGGTTAAGGTTTGAGTTACGCCTAGGGTAAGGGTCTATTAACCAGAAAGCCCTGAGTTCCAAGAACACAGCAGCTGCGAAGGACTAGCCAAGAAGAGCGCAAAAGTACCACAACATGCCTGCCTCCACAGCTTTTTCCTTGGGGACATGCCTAATTCCTGGCTGATTTGCCTTTCTCGTCATAGGGTTGGGGTTCGGCCTAGGGCTAGGATTTTTAAAAGCAGGAAGCCCTGAGTTCCAGGCACACTGGAGCTGTGAAAGGCATCCAAAAGGGAGTGCAAAAGTGCCACAACATGGCTGCTTTCACGGCTTTTTCCTTGGCAAGAAACCTAACATCAGGCTGATTTACTTTCCCAGGGTTACTGTTAGGCTTAGGCCTAGGGCTAGGATTTTTGAAACTAGGAAGCCCTGGGCTCCAGGCACACTGCAGCTGTTCAAGGCATCCCAAGGGGAGTACAAAAGTGCAACAACATGGCAGCTTTCACAGCTTTTTCCTTGGCACCATCCCTATACCTAGGCTGATTTATCTGCCTAGGGTTAGGGTTAGGGTTCAGCCTAGGGCTTGGATTTCTTTAACCAGGAAGCCCTGAGTTCCAGGCTTACTTCATCTGCCAAAGGCATCCCAAAGGGAGTGCAGAAGTGCCACAACATGGCTGCTTTCACGGCTTTTCCCTTAGGAAGAACCCTAATACCCGGCTGATTTACCTTCCTAGGGTTACTGTTAGGCTTAGGCCTAGGACTTTTAAAACCAGGAAGCCCTGGGCTCCAGGCACACTGCAGCTGCAAAAGGCATCCCAAGGGGAGCGCAAAAGTGACGCAACTTGGCTGCCACCACTGATATTTCCATGAGACCATCCCGAACCATAGGTTGATTTTCCTTCCTAGGGTTAAGGTTTGAGTTACGCCTAGGGTAAGGGTTCTATTAACCAGAAAGCCCTGAGTTCCAAGAACACAGCAGCTGCGAAGGACTAGCCAAGAAGAGCGCAAAAGTACCACAACATGCCTGCCTCCACAGCTTTTTCCTTGGGGACATGCCTAATTCCTGGCTGATTTGCCTTTCTCGTCTTAGGGTTGGGGTTCGGCCTAGGGCTAGGATTTTTAAAAGCAGGAAGCCCTGAGTTCCAGGCACACTGGAGCTGTGAAAGGCATCCAAAAGGGAGTGCAAAAGTGCCACAACATGGCTGCTTTCACGGCTTTTTCCTTGGCAAGAAGCCTAACATCAGGCTGATTTACTTTCCCAGGGTTACTGTTAGGCTTAGGCCTAGGGCTAGGATTTTTGAAACTAGGAGGCCCTTAGCTCCAGGCACACTGCAGCTGTTCAAGGCATCCCAAGGGGAGTACAAAAGTGCAACAACATGGCAGCTTTCACAGCTTTTTCCTTGGCACCATCCCTATACCTAGGCTGATTTATCTGCCTAGGGTTAGGGTTAGGGTTCAGCCTAGGGCTTGAATTTTTTTAACCAGGAAGCCCTGAGTTCCAGGCTTACTTCATCTGCCAAAGGCATCCCAAAGGGAGTGCAGAAGTGCCACAACATGGCTGCTTTCACGGCTTTTCCCTTAGGAAGAACCCTAATACCCGGCTGATTTACCTTCCTAGGGTTACTGTTAGGCTTAGGCCTAGGACTTTTAAAACCAGGAAGCCCTGGGCTCCAGGCACACTGCAGCTGCAAAAGGCATCCCAAGGGGAGCGCAAAAGTGACGCAACTTGGCTGCCACCACTGATATTTCCATGAGACCATCCCGAACCATAGGCTGATTTTCCTTCCTAGGGTTAAGGTTTGAGTTACGCCTAGGGTAAGGGTCTATTAACCAGAAAGCCCTGAGTTCCAAGAACACAGCAGCTGCGAAGGACTAGCCAAGAAGAGCGCAAAAGTACCACAACATGCCTGCCTCCACAGCTTTTTCCTTGGGGACATGCCTAATTCCTGGCTGATTTGCCTTTCTCGTCTTAGGGTTGGGGTTCGGCCTAGGGCTAGGATTTTTAAAATCAGGAATCCCTGAGTTCCAGGCACACTGGAGCTGTGAAAGGCATCCAAAAGGGAGTGCAAAAGTGCCACAACATGGCTGCTTTCACGGCTTTTTTCTTGGCAAGAAACCTAACATCAGGCTGATTTACTTTCCCAGGGTTACTGTTAGGCTTAGGCCTAGGGCTAGGATTTTTGAAACTAGGAAGCCCTTAGCTCCAGGCACACTGCAGCTGTTCAAGGCATCCCAAGGGGAGTACAAAAGTGCAACAACATGGCAGCTTTCACAGCTTTTTCCTTGGCACCATCCCTATACCTAGGCTGATTTATCTGCCTAGGGTTAGGGTTAGGGTTCAGCCTAGGGCTTGAATTTTTTTAACCAGGAAGCCCTGAGTTCCAGGCTTACTTCATCTGCCAAAGGCATCCCAAAGGGAGTGCAGAAGTGCCACAACATGGCTGCTTTCACGGCTTTTCCCTTAGGAAGAACCCTAATACCCGGCTGATTTACCTTCCTAGGGTTACTGTTAGGCTTAGGCCTAGGACTTTTAAAACCAGGAAGCCCTGGGCTCCAGGCACACTGCAGCTGCGAAAGGCATCCCAAGGGGAGCGCAAAAGTGACACAACTTGGCTGCCACCACTGATATTTCCATGAGACCATCCCGAACCATAGGTTGATTTTCCTTCCTAGGGTTAAGGTTTGAGTTACGCCTAGGGTAAGGGTTCTATTAACCAGAAAGCCCTGAGTTCCAAGAACACAGCAGCTGCGAAGGACTAGCCAAGAAGAGCGCAAAAGTACCACAACATGCCTGCCTCCACAGCTTTTTCCTTGGGGACATGCCTAATTCCTGGCTGATTTGCCTTTCTCGTCATAGGGTTGGGGTTCGGCCTAGGGCTAGGATTTTTAAAAGCAGGAAGCCCTGAGTTCCAGGCACACTGGAGCTGTGAAAGGCATCCAAAAGGGAGTGCAAAAGTGCCACAACATGGCTGCTTTCACGGCTTTTTCCTTGGCAAGAAGCCTAACATCAGGCTGTTTTACTTTCCCAGGGTTACTGTTAGGCTTAGGCCTAGGGCTAATATTTTTGAAACTAGGAAGCCCTGGGCTCCAGGCACACTGCAGCTGTTCAAGGCATCCCAAGGGGAGTACAAAAGTGCAACAACATGGCAGCTTTCACAGCTTTTTCCTTGGCACCATCCCTATACCTAGGCTGATTTATCTGCCTAGGGTTAGGGTTAGGCTTCAGCCTAGGGCTTGGATTTCTTTAACCAGGAAGCCCTGAGTTCCAGGCTTACTTCATCTGCCAAAGGCATCCCAAAGGGAGTGCAGAAGTGCCACAACATGGCTGCTTTCACGGCTTTTCCCTTAGGAAGAACCCTAATACCTGGCTGATTTACCTTCCTAGGGTTACTGTTAGGCTTAGGCCTAGGACTTTTAAAACCAGGAAGCCCTGGGCTCCAGGCACACTGCAGCTGCGAAAGGCATCCCAAGGGGAGCGCAAAAGTGACGCAACTTGGCTGCCACCACTGATATTTCCATGAGACCATCCCGAACCATAGGCTGATTTTCCTTCCTAGGGTTAAGGTTTGAGTTACGCCTAGGGTAAGGGTCTATTAACCAGAAAGCCCTGAGTTCCAAGAACACAGCAGCTGCGAAGGACTAGCCAAGAAGAGCGCAAAAGTACCACAACATGCCTGCCTCCACAGCTTTTTCCTTGGGGACATGCCTAATTCCTGGCTGATTTGCCTTTCTCGTCTTAGGGTTGGGGTTCGGCCTAGGGCTAGGATTTTTAAAATCAGGAATCCCTGAGTTCCAGGCACACTGGAGCTGTGAAAGGCATCCAAAAGGGAGTGCAAAAGTGCCACAACATGGCTGCTTTCACGGCTTTTTCCTTGGCAAGAAACCTAACATCAGGCTGATTTACTTTCCCAGGGTTACTGTTAGGCTTAGGCCTAGGGCTAGGATTTTTGAAACTAGGAAGCCCTGGGCTCCAGGCACACTGCAGCTGTTCAAGGCATCCCAAGGGGAGTACAAAAGTGCAACAACATGGCAGCTTTCACAGCTTTTTCCTTGGCACCATCCCTATACCTAGGCTGATTTATCTGCCTAGGGTTAGGGTTAGGGTTCAGCCTAGGGCTTGGATTTCTTTAACCAGGAAGCCCTGAGTTCCAGGCTTACTTCATCTGCCAAAGGCATCCCAAAGGGAGTGCAGAAGTGCCACAACATGGCTGCTTTCACGGCTTTTCCCTTAGGAAGAACCCTAATACCCGGCTGATTTACCTTCCTAGGGTTACTGTTAGGCTTAGGCCTAGGACTTTTAAAACCAGGAAGCCCTGGGCTCCAGGCACACTGCAGCTGCAAAAGGCATCCCAAGGGGAGCGCAAAAGTGACGCAACTTGGCTGCCACCACTGATATTTCCATGAGACCATCCCGAACCATAGGCTGATTTTCCTTCCTAGGCTTAAGGTTTGAGTTACGCCTAGGGTAAGGGTTCTATTAACCAGAAAGCCCTGAGTTCCAAGAACACAGCAGCTGCGAAGGACTAGCCAAGAAGAGCGCAAAAGTACCACAACATGCCTGCCTCCACAGCTTTTTCCTTGGGGACATGCCTAATTCCTGGCTGATTTGCCTTTCTCGTCTTAGGGTTGGGGTTCGGCCTAGGGCTAGGATTTTTAAAAGCAGGAAGCCCTGAGTTCCAGGCACACTGGAGCTGTGAAAGGCATCCAAAAGGGAGTGCAAAAGTGCCACAACATGGCTGCTTTCACGGCTTTTTCCTTGGCAAGAAGCCTAACATCAGGCTGATTTACTTTCCCAGGGTTACTGTTAGGCTTAGGCCTAGGGCTAGGATTTTTGAAACTAGGAAGCCCTTAGCTCCAGGCACACTGCAGCTGTTCAAGGCATCCCAAGGGGAGTACAAAAGTGCAACAACATGGCAGCTTTCACAGCTTTTTCCTTGGCACCATCCCTATACCTAGGCTGATTTATCTGCCTAGGGTTAGGGTTAGGGTTCAGCCTAGGGCTTGAATTTTTTTAACCAGGAAGCCCTGAGTTCCAGGCTTACTTCATCTGCCAAAGGCATCCCAAAGGGAGTGCAGAAGTGCCACAACATGGCTGCTTTCACGGCTTTTCCCTTAGGAAGAACCCTAATACCCGGCTGATTTACCTTCCTAGGGTTACTGTTAGGCTTAGGCCTAGGACTTTTAAAACCAGGAAGCCCTGGGCTCCAGGCACACTGCAGCTGCAAAAGGCATCCCAAGGGGAGCGCAAAAGTGACGCAACTTGGCTGCCACCACTGATATTTCCATGAGACCATCCCGAACCATAGGTTGATTTTCCTTCCTAGGGTTAAGGTTTGAGTTACGCCTAGGGTAAGGGTTCTATTAACCAGAAAGCCCTGAGTTCCAAGAACACAGCAGCTGCGAAGGACTAGCCAAGAAGAGCGCAAAAGTACCACAACATGCCTGCCTCCACAGCTTTTTCCTTGGGGACATGCCTAATTCCTGGCTGATTTGCCTTTCTCGTCATAGGGTTGGGGTTCGGCCTAGGGCTAGGATTTTTAAAAGCAGGAAGCCCTGAGTTCCAGGCACACTGGAGCTGTGAAAGGCATCCAAAAGGGAGTGCAAAAGTGCCACAACATGGCTGTTTCACGGCTTTTTCCTTGGCAAGAAGCCTAACACCAGGCTGACATACTTTCCCAGGGTTACTGTTAGGCTTAGGCCTAGGGCTAGGATTTTTGAAACTAGGAAGCCCTGGGCTCCAGGCACACTGCAGCTGTTCAAGGCATCCCAAGGGGAGTACAAAAGTGCAACAACATGGCAGCTTTCACAGCTTTTTCCTTGGCACCATCCCTATACCTAGGCTGATTTATCTGCCTAGGGTTAGGGTTAGGGTTCAGCCTAGGGCTTGGATTTCTTTAACCAGGAAGCCCTGAGTTCCAGGCTTACTTCATCTGCCAAAGGCATCCCAAAGGGAGTGCAGAAGTGCCACAACATGGCTGCTTTCACGGCTTTTCCCTTAGGAAGAACCCTAATACCCGGCTGATTTACCTTCCTAGGGTTACTGTTAGGCTTAGGCCTAGGACTTTTAAAACCAGGAAGCCCTGGGCTCCAGGCACACTGCAGCTGCGAAAGGCATCCCAAGGGGAGCGCAAAAGTGACGCAACTTGGCTGCCACCACTGATATTTCCATGAGACCATCCCGAACCATAGGCTGATTTTCCTTCCTAGGGTTAAGGTTTGAGTTACGCCTATGGTAAGGGTTCTATTAACCAGAAAGCCCTGAGTTCCAAGAACACAGCAGCTGCGAAGGACTAGCCAAGAAGAGCGCAAAAGTACCACAACATGCCTGCCTCCACAGCTTTTTCCTTGGGGACATGCCTAATTCCTGGCTGATTTGCCTTTCTCGTCTTAGGGTTGCGGTTCGGCCTAGGGCTAGGATTTTTGAAAGCAGGAAGCCCTGAGTTCCAGGCACACTGGAGCTGTGAAAGGCATCCAAAAGGGAGTGCAAAAGTGCCACAACATGGCTGCTTTCACGGCTTTTTCCTTGGCAAGAAACCTAACATCAGGCTGATTTACTTTCCCAGGGTTACTGTTAGGCTTAGGCCTAGGGCTAGGATTTTTGAAACTAGGAAGCCCTGGGCTCCAGGCACACTGCAGCTGTTCAAGGCATCCCAAGGGGAGTACAAAAGTGCAACAACATGGCAGCTTTCACAGCTTTTTCCTTGGCACCATCCCTATACCTAGGCTGATTTATCTGCCTAGGGTTAGGGTTAGGGTTCAGCCTAGGGCTTGGATTTCTTTAACCAGGAAGCCCTGAGTTCCAGGCTTACTTCATCTGCCAAAGGCATCCCAAAGGGAGTGCAGAAGTGCCACAACATGGCTGCTTTCACGGCTTTTCCCTTAGGAAGAACCCTAATACCCGGCTGATTTACCTTCCTAGGGTTACTGTTAGGCTTAGGCCTAGGACTTTTAAAACCAGGAAGCCCTGGGCTCCAGGCACACTGCAGCTGCAAAAGGCATCCCAAGGGGAGCGCAAAAGTGACGCAACTTGGCTGCCACCACTGATATTTCCATGAGACCATCCCGAACCATAGGCTGATTTTCCTTCCTAGGGTTAAGGTTTGAGTTACGCCTAGGGTAAGGGTTCTATTAACCAGAAAGCCCTGAGTTCCAAGAACACAGCAGCTGCGAAGGACTAGCCAAGAAGAGCGCAAAAGTACCACAACATGCCTGCCTCCACAGCTTTTTCCTTGGGGACATGCCTAATTCCTGGCTGATTTGCCTTTCTCGTCTTAGGGTTGCGGTTCGGCCTAGGGCTAGGATTTTTAAAAGCAGGAAGCCCTGAGTTCCAGGCACACTGGAGCTGTGAAAGGCATCCAAAAGGGAGTGCAAAAGTGCCACAACATGGCTGCTTTCACGGCTTTTTCCGTGGCAAGAAGCCTAACATCAGGCTGATTTACTTTCCCAGGGTTACTGTTAGGCTTAGGCCTAGGGCTAGGATTTTTGAAACTAGGAAGCCCTTAGCTCCAGGCACACTGCAGCTGTTCAAGGCATCCCAAGGGGAGTACAAAAGTGCAACAACATGGCAGCTTTCACAGCTTTTTCCTTGGCACCATCCCTATACCTAGGCTGATTTATCTGCCTAGGGTTAGGGTTAGGGTTCAGCCTAGGGCTTGAATTTTTTTAACCAGGAAGCCCTGAGTTCCAGGCTTACTTCATCTGCCAAAGGCATCCCAAAGGGAGTGCAGAAGTGCCACAACATGGCTGCTTTCACGGCTTTTCCCTTAGGAAGAACCCTAATACCCGGCTGATTTACCTTCCTAGGGTTACTGTTAGGCTTAGGCCTAGGACTTTTAAAACCAGGAAGCCCTGGGCTCCAGGCACACTGCAGCTGCAAAAGGCATCCCAAGGGGAGCGCAAAAGTGACGCAACTTGGCTGCCACCACTGATATTTCCATGAGACCATCCCGAACCATAGGCTGATTTTCCTTCCTAGGGTTAAGGTTTGAGTTACGCCTAGGGTAAGGGTCTATTAACCAGAAAGCCCTGAGTTCCAAGAACACAGCAGCTGCGAAGGACTAGCCAAGAAGAGCGCAAAAGTACCACAACATGCCTGCCTCCACAGCTTTTTCCTTGGGGACATGCCTAATTCCTGGCTGATTTGCCTTTCTCGTCTTAGGGTTGGGGTTCGGCCTAGGGCTAGGATTTTTAAAAGCAGGAAGCCCTGAGTTCCAGGCACACTGGAGCTGTGAAAGGCATCCAAAAGGGAGTGCAAAAGTGCCACAACATGGCTGCTTTCACGGCTTTTTACTTGGCAAGAAACCTAACATCAGGCCGATTTACTTTCCCAGGGTTACTGTTAGGCTTAGGCCTAGGGCTAGGATTTTTGAAACTAGGAAGCCCTGGGCTCCAGGCACACTGCAGCTGTTCAAGGCATCCCAAGGGGAGTACAAAAGTGCAACAACATGGCAGCTTTCACAGCTTTTTCCTTGGCACCATCCCTATACCTAGGCTGATTTATCTGCCTAGGGTTAGGGTTAGGGTTCAGCCTAGGGCTTGGATTTCTTTAACCAGGAAGCCCTGAGTTCCAGGCTTACTTCATCTGCCAAAGGAATCCAAAAGGGAGTGCAGAAGTGCCACAACATGGCTGCTTTCACGGCTTTTTCCTTGGCAAGAAGCCTAACATCAGGCTGATTTACTTTCCCAGGGTTACTGTTAGGCTTAGGCCTAGGGCTAGGATTTTTGAAATTAGGAAGCCCTTAGCTCCAGGCACACTGCAGCTGTTCAAGGCATCCCAAGGGGAGTACAAAAGTGCAACAGCATGGCAGCTTTCACAGCTTTTTCCTTGGCACCATCCCTATACCTAGGCTGATTTATCTGCCTAGGGTTAGGGTTAGGGTTCAGCCTAGGGCTTGGATTTCTTTAACCAGGAAGCCCTGAATTCCAGGCTTACTTCATCTGCCAAAGGCATCCCAAAGGGAGTGCAGAAGTGCCACAACATGGCTGCTTTCACGGCTTTTTCCTTGGCAAGAAGCCTAACATCAGGCTGATTTACTTTCCCAGGGTTACTGTTAGGCTTAGGCCTAGGGCTAGGATTTTTGAAACTAGGAAGCCCTTAGCTCCAGGCACACTGCAGCTGTTCAAGGCATCCCAAGGGGAGTACAAAAGTGCAACAACATGGCAGCTTTCACAGCTTTTTCCTTGGCACCATCCCTATACCTAGGCTGATTTATCTGCCTAGGGTTAGGGTTAGGGTTCAGCCTAGGGCTTGAATTTTTTTAACCAGTAAGCCCTGAGTTCCAGGCTTACTTCATCTGCCAAAGGCATCCCAAAGGGAGTGCAGAAGTGCCACAACATGGCTGCTTTCACGGCTTTTCCCTTAGGAAGAACCCTAATACCCGGCTGATTTACCTTCCTAGGGTTACTGTTAGGCTTAGGCCTAGGACTTTTAAAACCAGGAAGCCCTGGGCTCCAGGCACACTGCAGCTGCAAAAGGCATCCCAAGGGGAGCGCAAAAGTGACGCAACTTGGCTGCCACCACTGATATTTCCATGAGACCATCCCGAACCATAGGTTGATTTTCCTTCCTAGGGTTAAGGTTTGAGTTACGCCTAGGGTAAGGGTTCTATTAACCAGAAAGCCCTGAGTTCCAAGAACACAGCAGCTGCGAAGGACTAGCCAAGAAGAGCGCAAAAGTACCACAACATGCCTGCCTCCACAGCTTTTTCCTTGGGGACATGCCTAATTCCTGGCTGATTTGCCTTTCTCGTCATAGGGTTGGGGTTCGGCCTAGGGCTAGGATTTTTAAAAGCAGGAAGCCCTGAGTTCCAGGCACACTGGAGCTGTGAAAGGCATCCAAAAGGGAGTGCAAAAGTGCCACAACATGGCTGCTTTCACGGCTTTTTCCTTGGCAAGAAGCCTAACACCAGGCTGACATACTTTCCCAGGGTTACTGTTAGGCTTAGGCCTAGGGCTAGGATTTTTGAAACTAGGAAGCCCTGGGCTCCAGGCACACTGCAGCTGTTCAAGGCATCCCAAGGGGAGTACAAAAGTGCAACAACATGGCAGCTTTCACAGCTTTTTCCTTGGCACCATCCCTATACCTAGGCTGATTTATCTGCCTAGGGTTAGGGTTAGGGTTCAGCCTAGGGCTTGAATTTTTTTTACCAGGAAGCCCTGAGTTCCAGGCTTACTTCATCTGCCAAAGGCATCCCAAAGGGAGTGCAGAAGTGCCACAACATGGCTGCTTTCACGGCTTTTCCCTTAGGAAGAACCCTAATACCCGGCTGATTTACCTTCCTAGGGTTACTGTTAGGCTTAGGCCTAGGACTTTTAAAACCAGGAAGCCCTGGGCTCCAGGCACACTGCAGCTGCAAAAGGCATCCCAAGGGGAGCGCAAAAGTGACGCAACTTGGCTGCCACCACTGATATTTCCATGAGACCATCCCGAACCATAGGCTGATTTTCCTTCCTAGGGTTAAGGTTTGAGTTACGCCTAGGGTAAGGGTCTATTAACCAGAAAGCCCTGAGTTCCAAGAACACAGCAGCTGCGAAGGACTAGCCAAGAAGAGCGCAAAAGTACCACAACATGCCTGCCTCCACAGCTTTTTCCTTGGGGACATGCCTAATTCCTGGCTGATTTGCCTTTCTCGTCTTAGGGTTGGGGTTCGGCCTAGGGCTAGGATTTTTAAAAGCAGGAAGCCCTGAGTTCCAGGCACACTGGAGCTGTGAAAGGCATCCAAAAGGGAGTGCAAAAGTGCCACAACATGGCTGCTTTCACGGCTTTTTCCTTGGCAAGAAACCTAACATCAGGCTGATTTACTTTCCCAGGGTTACTGTTAGGCTTAGGCCTAGGGCTAGGATTTTTGAAACTAGGAAGCCCTTAGCTCCAGGCACACTGCAGCTGTTCAAGGCATCCCAAGGGGAGTACAAAAGTGCAACAACATGGCAGCTTTCACAGCTTTTTCCTTGGCACCATCCCTATACCTAGGCTGATTTATCTGCCTAGGGTTAGGGTTAGGGTTCAGCCTAGGTCTTGAATTTTTTTACCAGGAAGCCCTGAGTTCCAGGCTTACTTCATCTGCCAAAGGCATCCCAAAGGGAGTGCAGAAGTGCCACAACATGGCTGCTTTCACGGCTTTTCCCTTAGGAAGAACCCTAATACCCGGCTGATTTACCTTCCTAGGGTTACTGTTAGGCTTAGGCCTAGGACTTTTAAAACCAGGAAGCCCTGGGCTCCAGGCACACTGCAGCTGCGAAAGGCATCCCAAGGGGAGCGCAAAAGTGACGCAACTTGGCTGCCACCACTGATATTTCCATGAGACCATCCCGAACCATAGGCTGATTTTCCTTCCTAGGGTTAAGGTTTGAGTTACGCCTAGGGTAAGGGTTCTATTAACCAGAAAGCCCTGAGTTCCAAGAACACAGCAGCTGCGAAGGACTAGCCAAGAAGAGCGCAAAAGTACCACAACATGCCTGCCTCCACAGCTTTTTCCTTGGGGACATGCCTAATTCCTGGCTGATTTGCCTTTCTCGTCTTAGGGTTGGGGTTCGGCCTAGGGCTAGGATTTTTAAAAGCAGGAAGCCCTGAGTTCCAGGCACACTGGAGCTGTGAAAGGCATCCAAAAGGGAGTGCAAAAGTGCCACAACATGGCTGCTTTCACGGCTTTTTCCTTGGCAAGAAGCCTAACATCAGGCTGATTTACTTTCCCAGGGTTACTGTTAGGCTTAGGCCTAGGGCTAGGATTTTTGAAACTAGGAAGCCCTTAGCTCCAGGCACACTGCAGCTGTTCAAGGCATCCCAAGGGGAGTACAAAAGTGCAACAACATGGCAGCTTTCACAGCTTTTTCCTTGGCACCATCCCTATACCTAGGCTGATTTATCTGCCTAGGGTTAGGGTTAGGGTTCAGCCTAGGTCTTGAATTTTTTTTACCAGGAAGCCCTGAGTTCCAGGCTTACTTCATCTGCCAAAGGCATCCCAAAGGGAGTGCAGAAGTGCCACAACATGGCTGCTTTCACGGCTTTTCCCTTAGGAAGAACCCTAATACCCGGCTGATTTACCTTCCTAGGGTTACTGTTAGGCTTAGGCCTAGGACTTTTAAAACCAGGAAGCCCTGGGCTCCAGGCACACTGCAGCTGCAAAAGGCATCCCAAGGGGAGCGCAAAAGTGACGCAACTTGGCTGCCACCACTGATATTTCCATGAGACCATCCCGAACCATAGGCTGATTTTCCTTCCTAGGGTTAAGGTTTGAGTTACGCCTAGGGTAAGGGTCTATTAACCAGAAAGCCCTGAGTTCCAAGAACACAGCAGCTGCGAAGGACTAGCCAAGAAGAGCGCAAAAGTACCACAACATGCCTGCCTCCACAGCTTTTTCCTTGGGGACATGCCTAATTCCTGGCTGATTTGCCTTTCTCGTCTTAGGGTTGGGGTTCGGCCTAGGGCTAGGATTTTTAAAAGCAGGAAGCCCTGAGTTCCAGGCACACTGGAGCTGTGAAAGGCATCCAAAAGGGAGTGCAAAAGTGCCACAACATGGCTGCTTTCACGGCTTTTTCCTTGGCAAGAAGCCTAACACCAGGCTGACATACTTTCCCAGGGTTACTGTTAGGCTTAGGCCTAGGGCTAGGATTTTTGAAACTAGGAAGCCCTGGGCTCCAGGCACACTGCAGCTGTTCAAGGCATCCCAAGGGGAGTACAAAAGTGCAACAACATGGCAGCTTTCACAGCTTTTTCCTTGGCACCATCCCTATACCTAGGCTGATTTATCTGCCTAGGGTTAGGGTTAGGGTTCAGCCTAGGGCTTGGATTTCTTTAACCAGGAAGCCCTGAGTTCCAGGCTTACTTCATCTGTTAAAGGCATCCCAAAGGGAGTGCAGAAGTGCCACAACATGGCTGCTTTCACGGCTTTTCCCTTAGGAAGAACCCTAATACCCGGCTGATTTACCTTCCTAGGGTTACTGTTAGGCTTAGGCCTAGGACTTTTAAAACCAGGAAGCCCTGGGCTCCAGGCACACTGCAGCTGCGAAAGGCATCCCAAGGGGAGCGCAAAAGTGACGCAACTTGGCTGCCACCACTGATATTTCCATGAGACCATCCCGAACCATAGGTTGATTTTCCTTCCTAGGGTTAAGGTTTGAGTTACGCCTAGGGTAAGGGTTCTATTAACCAGAAAGCCCTGAGTTCCAAGAACACAGCAGCTGCGAAGGACTAGCCAAGAAGAGCGCAAAAGTACCACAACATGCCTGCCTCCACAGCTTTTTCCTTGGGGACATGCCTAATTCCTGGCTGATTTGCCTTTCTCGTCTTAGGGTTGGGGTTCGGCCTAGGGCTAGGATTTTTAAAATCAGGAAGCCCTGAGTTCCAGGCACACTGCAGCTGTGAAAGGCATCCAAAAGGGAGTGCAAAAGTGCCACAACATGGCTGCTTTCACGGCTTTTTCCTTGGCAAGAAGCCTAACATCAGGCTGATTTACTTTCCCAGGGTTACTGTTAGGCTTAGGCCTAGGGCTAGGATTTTTGAAACTAGGAAGCCCTTAGCTCCAGGCACACTGCAGCTGTTCAAGGCATCCCAAGGGGAGTACAAAAGTGCAACAACATGGCAGCTTTCACAGCTTTTTCCTTGGCACCATCCCTATACCTAGGCTGATTTATCTGCCTAGGGTTAGGGTTACGGTTCAGCCTAGGGCTTGGATTTCTTTAACCAGGAAGCCCTGAGTTCCAGGCTTACTTCATCTGCCAAAGGCATCCCAAAGGGAGTGCAGAAGTGCCACAACATGGCTGCTTTCACGGCTTTTTCCTTGGCAAGAAGCCTAACATCAGGCTGATTTACTTTCCCAGGGTTACTGTTAAGCTTAGGCCTAGGGCTAGGATTTTTGAAACTAGGAAGCCCTTAGCTCCAGGCACACTGCAGCTGTTCAAGGCATCCCAAGGGGAGTACAAAAGTGCAACAACATGGCAGCTTTCACAGCTTTTTCCTTGGCACCATCCCTATACCTAGGCTGATTTATCTGCCTAGGGTTAGGGTTAGGGTTCAGCCTAGGGCTTGAATTTTTTTAACCAGGAAGCCCTGAGTTCCAGGCTTACTTCATCTGCCAAAGGCATCCCAAAGGGAGTGCAGAAGTGCCACAACATGGCTGCTTTCACGGCTTTTCCCTTAGGAAGAACCCTAATACCCGGCTGATTTACCTTCCTAGGGTTACTGTTAGGCTTAGGCCTAGGACTTTTAAAACCAGGAAGCCCTGGGCTCCAGGCACACTGCAGCTGCAAAAGGCATCCCAAGGGGAGCGCAAAAGTGACGCAACTTGGCTGCCACCACTGATATTTCCATGAGACCATCCCGAACCATAGGCTGATTTTCCTTCCTAGGGTTAAGGTTTGAGTTACGCCTAGGGTAAGGGTTCTATTAACCAGAAAGCCCTGAGTTCCAAGAACACAGCAGCTGCGAAGGACTAGCCAAGAAGAGCGCAAAAGTACCACAACATGCCTGCCTCCACAGCTTTTTCCTTGGGGACATGCCTAATTCCTGGCTGATTTGCCTTTCTCGTCTTAGGGTTGGGGTTCGGCCTAGGGCTAGGATTTTTAAAAGCAGGAAGCCCTGAGTTCCAGGCACACTGGAGCTGTGAAAGGCATCCAAAAGGGAGTGCAAAAGTGCCACAACATGGCTGCTTTCACGGCTTTTTCCTTGGCAAGAAGCCTAACATCAGGCTGTTTTACTTTCCCAGGGTTACTGTTAGGCTTAGGCCTAGGGCTAGGATTTTTGAAACTAGGAGGCCCTTAGCTCCAGGCACACTGCAGCTGTTCAAGGCATCCCAAGGGGAGTACAAAAGTGCAACAACATGGCAGCTTTCACAGCTTTTTCCTTGGCACCATCCCTATACCTAGGCTGATTTATCTGCCTAGGGTTAGGGTTAGGGTTCAGCCTAGGGCTTGAATTTTTTTAACCAGGAAGCCCTGAGTTCCAGGCTTACTTCATCTGCCAAAGGCATCCCAAAGGGAGTGCAGAAGTGCCACAACATGGCTGCTTTCACGGCTTTTCCCTTAGGAAGAACCCTAATACCCAGCTGATTTACCTTCCTAGGGTTACTGTTAGGCTTAGGCCTAGGACTTTTAAAACCAGGAAGCCCTGGGCTCCAGGCACACTGCAGCTGCAAAAGGCATCCCAAGGGGAGCGCAAAAGTGACGCAACTTGGCTGCCACCACTGATATTTCCATGAGACCATCCCGAACCATAGGCTGATTTTCCTTCCTAGGGTTAAGGTTTGAGTTACGCCTAGGGTAAGGGTTCTATTAACCAGAAAGCCCTGAGTTCCAAGAACACAGCAGCTGCGAAGGACTAGCCAAGAAGAGCGCAAAAGTACCACAACATGCCTGCCTCCACAGCTTTTTCCTTGGGGACATGCCTAATTCCTGGCTGATTTGCCTTTCTCGTCTTAGGGTTGCGGTTCGGCCTAGGGCTAGGATTTTTAAAAGCAGGAAGCCCTGAGTTCCAGGCACACTGGAGCTGTGAAAGGCATCCAAAAGGGAGTGCAAAAGTGCCACAACATGGCTGCTTTCACGGCTTTTTCCTTGGCAAGAAGCCTAACATCAGGCTGATTTACTTTCCCAGGGTTACTGTTAGGCTTAGGCCTAGGGCTAGGATTTTTGAAACTAGGAGGCCCTTAGCTCCAGGCACACTGCAGCTGTTCAAGGCATCCCAAGGGGAGTACAAAAGTGCAACAACATGGCAGCTTTCACAGCTTTTTCCTTGGCACCATCCCTATACCTAGGCTGATTTATCTGCCTAGGGTTAGGGTTAGGGTTCAGCCTAGGGCTTGAATTTTTTTAACCAGGAAGCCCTGAGTTCCAGGCTTACTTCATCTGCCAAAGGCATCCCAAAGGGAGTGCAGAAGTGCCACAACATGGCTGCTTTCACGGCTTTTCCCTTAGGAAGAACCCTAATACCCGGCTGATTTACCTTCCTAGGGTTACTGTTAGGCTTAGGCCTAGGACTTTTAAAACCAGGAAGCCCTGGGCTCCAGGCACACTGCAGCTGCAAAAGGCATCCCAAGGGGAGCGCAAAAGTGACGCAACTTGGCTGCCACCACTGATATTTCCATGAGACCATCCCGAACCATAGGCTGATTTTCCTTCCTAGGGTTAAGGTTTGAGTTACGCCTAGGGTAAGGGTCTATTAACCAGAAAGCCCTGAGTTCCAAGAACATAGCAGCTGAGAAGGACTAGCCAAGAAGAGCGCAAAAGTACCACAACATGCCTGCCTCCACAGCTTTTTCCTTGGGGACATGCCTAATTCCTGGCTGATTTGCCTTTCTCGTCTTAGGGTTGGGGTTCGGCCTAGGGCTAGGATTTTTAAAAGCAGGAAGCCCTGAGTTCCAGGCACACTGGAGCTGTGAAAGGCATCCAAAAGGGAGTGCAAAAGTGCCACAACATGGCTGCTTTCACGGCTTTTTCCTTGGCAAGAAGCCTAACATCAGGCTGATTTACTTTCCCAGGGTTACTGTTAGGCTTAGGCCTAGGGCTAGGATTTTTGAAACTAGGAAGCCCTTAGCTCCAGGCACACTGCAGCTGTTCAAGGCATCCCAAGGGGAGTACAAAAGTGCAACAACATGGCAGCTTTCACAGCTTTTTCCTTGGCACCATCCCTATACCTAGGCTGATTTATCTGCCTAGGGTTAGGGTTAGGGTTCAGCCTAGGGCTTGGATTTCTTTAACCAGGAAGCCCTGAGTTCCAGGCTTACTTCATCTGCCAAAGGCATCCCAAAGGGAGTGCAGAAGTGCCACAACATGGCTGCTTTCACGGCTTTTTCCTTGGCAAGAAGCCTAACATCAGGCTGATTTACTTTCCCAGGGTTACTGTTAGGCTTAGGCCTAGGGCTAGGATTTTTGAAACTAGGAAGCCCTTAGCTCCAGGCACACTGCAGCTGTTCAAGGCATCCCAAGGGGAGTACAAAAGTGCAACAACATGGCAGCTTTCACAGCTTTTTCCTTGGCACCATCCCTATACCTAGGCTGATTTATCTGCCTAGGGTTAGGGTTAGGGTTCAGCCTAGGGCTTGAATTTTTTTAACCAGGAAGCCCTGAGTTCCAGGCTTACTTCATCTGCCAAAGGCATCCCAAAGGGAGTGCAGAAGTGCCACAACATGGCTGCTTTCACGGCTTTTCCCTTAGGAAGAACCCTAATACCCGGCTGATTTACCTTCCTAGGGTTACTGTTAGGCTTAGGCCTAGGACTTTTAAAACCAGGAAGCCCTGGGCTCCAGGCACACTGCAGCTGCAAAAGGCATCCCAAGGGGAGCGCAAAAGTGACGCAACTTGGCTGCCACCACTGATATTTCCATGAGACCATCCCGAACCATAGGCTGATTTTCCTTCCTAGGGTTAAGGTTTGAGTTACGCCTAGGGTAAGGGTTCTATTAACCAGAAAGCCCTGAGTTCCAAGAACACAGCAGCTGCGAAGGACTAGCCAAGAAGAGCGCAAAAGTACCACAACATGCCTGCCTCCACAGCTTTTTCCTTGGGGACATGCCTAATTCCTGGCTGATTTGCCTTTCTCGTCTTAGGGTTGCGGTTCGGCCTAGGGCTAGGATTTTTAAAAGCAGGAAGCCCTGAGTTCCAGGCACACTGGAGCTGTGAAAGGCATCCAAAAGGGAGTGCAAAAGTGCCACAACATGGCTGCTTTCACGGCTTTTTCCTTGGCAAGACGCCTAACATCAGGCTGACTTACCTTCCCACGGTTAGTTTTAGGCTTAGGCCTAGGGCTAGGATTTTTAAAACTAGGAAGCCCTGGGCTCCAGGCACACTGCAGCTGTTCAAGGCATCCCAAGGGGAGTACAAAAGTGCAACAACATGGCAGCTTTCACAGCTTTTTCCTTGGCACCATCCCTATACCTAGGCTGATTTATCTGCCTAGGGTTAGGGTTAGGGTTCAGCCTAGGGCTTGGATTTCTTTAACCAGGAAGCCCTGAGTTCCAGGCTTACTTCATCTGCCAAAGGCATCCCAAAGGGAGTGCAGAAGTGCCACAACATGGCTGCTTTCACGGCTTTTCCCTTAGGAAGAACCCTAATACCCGGCTGATTTACCTTCCTAGGGTTACTGTTAGGCTTAGGCCTAGGACTTTTAAAACCAGGAAGCCCTGGGCTCCAGGCACACTGCAGCTGCAAAAGGCATCCCAAGGGGAGCGCAAAAGTGACGCAACTTGGCTGCCACCACTGATATTTCCATGAGACCATCCCGAACCATAGGCTGATTTTCCTTCCTAGGGTTAAGGTTTGAGTTACGCCTAGGGTAAGGGTTCTATTAACCAGAAAGCCCTGAGTTCCAAGAACACAGCAGCTGCGAAGGACTAGCCAAGAAGAGCGCAAAAGTACCACAACATGCCTGCCTCCACAGCTTTTTCCTTGGGGACATGCCTAATTCCTGGCTGATTTGCCTTTCTCGTCTTAGGGTTGGGGTTCGGCCTAGGGCTAGGATTTTTAAAAGCAGGAAGCCCTGAGTTCCAGGCACACTGGAGCTGTGAAAGGCATCCAAAAGGGAGTGCAAAAGTGCCACAACATGGCTGCTTTCACGGCTTTTTCCTTGGCAAGAAGCCTAACATCAGGCTGATTTACTTTCCCAGGGTTACTGTTAGGCTTAGGCCTAGGGCTAGGATTTTTGAAACTAGGAAGCCCTTAGCTCCAGGCACACTGCAGCTGTTCAAGGCATCCCAAGGGGAGTACAAAAGTGCAACAACATGGCAGCTTTCACAGCTTTTTCCTTGGCACCATCCCTATACCTAGGCTGATTTATCTGCCTAGGGTTAGGGTTAGGGTTCAGCCTAGGGCTTGGATTTCTTTAACCAGGAAGCCCTGAGTTCCAGGCTTACTTCATCTGCCAAAGGCATCCCAAAGGGAGTGCAGAAGTGCCACAACATGGCTGCTTTCACGGCTTTTTCCTTGGCAAGAATCCTAACATCAGGCTGATTTACTTTCCCAGGGTTACTGTTAGGCTTAGGCCTAGGGCTAGGATTTTTGAAACTAGGAAGCCCTTAGCTCCAGGCACACTGCAGCTGTTCAAGGCATCCCAAGGGGAGTACAAAAGTGCAACAACATGGCAGCTTTCACAGCTTTTTCCTTGGCACCATCCCTATACCTAGGCTGATTTATCTGCCTAGGGTTAGGGTTAGGGTTCAGCCTAGGGCTTGAATTTTTTTAACCAGGAAGCCCTGAGTTCCAGGCTTACTTCATCTGCCAAAGGCATCCCAAAGGGAGTGCAGAAGTGCCACAACATGGCTGCTTTCACGGCTTTTCCCTTAGGAAGAACCCTAATACCCGGCTGATTTACCTTCCTAGGGTTACTGTTAGGCTTAGGCCTAGGACTTTTAAAACCAGGAAGCCCTGGGCTCCAGGCACACTGCAGCTGCGAAAGGCATCCCAAGGGGAGCGCAAAAGTGACGCAACTTGGCTGCCACCACTGATATTTCCATGAGACCATCCGGAACCATAGGCTGATTTTCCTTCCTAGGGTTAAGGTTTGAGTTACGCCTAGGGTAAGGGTTCTATTAACCAGAAAGCCCTGAGTTCCAAGAACACAGCAGCTGCGAAGGACTAGCCAAGAAGAGCGCAAAAGTACCACAACATGCCTGCCTCCACAGCTTTTTCCTTGGGGACATGCCTAATTCCTGGCTGATTTGCCTTTCTCGTCTTAGGGTTGGGGTTCGGCCTAGGGCTAGGATTTTTAAAAGCAGGAAGCCCTGAGTTCCAGGCACACTGGAGCTGTGAAAGGCATCCAAAAGGGAGTGCAAAAGTGCCAAAACATGGCTGTTTCACGGCTTTTTCCTTGGCAAGACGCCTAACACCAGGCTGAGTTACCTTCCCAGGGTTACTATTAGTCTTAGGCCTAGGGCTAGGATTTTTGAAACTAGGAAGCCCTGGGCTCCAGGCACACTGCAGCTGTTCAAGGCATCCCAAGGGGAGTACAAAAGTGCAACAACATGGCAGCTTTCACAGCTTTTTCCTTGGCACCATCCCTATACCTAGGCTGATTTATCTGCCTAGGGTTAGGGTTAGGGTTCAGCCTAGGGCTTGAATTTCTTTAACCAGGAAGCCCTGAGTTCCAGGCTTACTTCATCTGCCAAAGGCATCCCAAAGGGAGTGCAGAAGTGCCACAACATGGCTGCTTTCACGGCTTTTCCCTTAGGAAGAACCCTAATACCCGGCTGATTTACCTTCCTAGGGTTACTGTTAGGCTTTGGCCTAGGACTTTTAAAACCAGGAAGCCCTGGGCTCCAGGCACACTGCAGCTGCGAAAGGCATCCCAAGGGGAGCGCAAAAGTGACGCAACTTGGCTGCCACCACTGATATTTCCATGAGACCATCCCGAACCATAGGCTGATTTTCCTTCCTAGGGTTAAGGTTTGAGTTACGCCTAGGGTAAGGGCTCTATTAACCAGAAAGCCCTGAGTTCCAAGAACACAGCAGCTGCGAAGGACTAGCCAAGAAGAGCGCAAAAGTACCACAACATGCCTGCCTCCACAGCTTTTTCCTTGGGGACATGCCTAATTCCTGGCTGATTTGCCTTTCTCGTCTTAGGGTTGGGGTTCGGCCTAGGGCTAGGATTTTTAAAATCAGGAAGCCCTGAGTTCCAGGCACACTGGAGCTGTGAAAGGCATCCAAAAGGGAGTGCAAAAGTGCCACAACATGGCTGCTTTCACGGCTTTTTCCTTGGCAAGAAGCCTAACATCAGGCTGATTTACTTTCCCAGGGTTATTGTTAGGCTTAGGCCTAGGGCTAGGATTTTTGAAACTAGGAAGCCCTGGGCTCCAGGCACACTGCAGCTGTTCAAGGCATCCCAAGGGGAGTACAAAAGTGCAACAACATGGCAGCTTTCACAGCTTTTTCCTTGGCACCATCCCTATACCTAGGCTGATTTATCTGCCTAGGGTTAGGGTTAGGGTTCAGCCTAGGGCTTGAATTTTTTTAACCAGGAAGCCCTGAGTTCCAGGCTTACTTCATCTGCCAAAGGCATCCCAAAGGGAGTGCAGAAGTGCCACAACATGGCTGCTTTCACGGCTTTTCCCTTAGGAAGAACCCTAATACCCGGCTGATTTACCTTCCTAGGGTTACTGTTAGGCTTAGGCCTAGGACTTTTAAAACCAGGAAGCCCTGGGCTCCAGGCACACTGCAGCTGCAAAAGGCATCCCAAGGGGAGCGCAAAAGTGACGCAACTTGGCTGCCACCACTGATATTTCCATGAGACCATCCCGAACCATAGGCTGATTTTCCTTCCTAGGGTTAAGGTTTGAGTTACGCCTAGGGTAAGGGTTCTATTAACCAGAAAGCCCTGAGTTCCAAGAACACAGCAGCTGCGAAGGACTAGCCAAGAAGAGCGCAAAAGTACCACAACATGCCTGCCTCCACAGCTTTTTCCTTGGGGACATGCCTAATTCCTGGCTGATTTGCCTTTCTCGTCTTAGGGTTGCGGTTCGGCCTAGGGCTAGGATTTTTAAAAGCAGGAAGCCCTGAGTTCCAGGCACACTGGAGCTGTGAAAGGCATCCAAAAGGGAGTGCAAAAGTGCCACAACATGGCTGCTTTCACGGCTTTTTCCTTGGCAAGAAGCCTAACATCAGGCTGATTTACTTTCCCAGGGTTACTGTTAGGCTTAGGCCTAGGGCTAGGATTTTTGAAACTAGGAGGCCCTTAGCTCCAGGCACACTGCAGCTGTTCAAGGCATCCCAAGGGGAGTACAAAAGTGCAACAACATGGCAGCTTTCACAGCTTTTTCCTTGGCACCATCCCTATACCTAGGCTGATTTATCTGCCTAGGGTTAGGGTTAGGGTTCAGCCTAGGGCTTGAATTTTTTTTACCAGGAAGCCCTGAGTTCCAGGCTTACTTCATCTGCCAAAGGCATCCCAAAGGGAGTGCAGAAGTGCCACAACATGGCTGCTTTCACGGCTTTTCCCTTAGGAAGAACCCTAATACCCGGCTGATTTACCTTCCTAGGGTTACTGTTAGGCTTAGGCCTAGGACTTTTAAAACCAGGAAGCCCTGGGCTCCAGGCACACTGCAGCTGCAAAAGGCATCCCAAGGGGAGCGCAAAAGTGACGCAACTTGGCTGCCACCACTGATATTTCCATGAGACCATCCCGAACCATAGGCTGATTTTCCTTCCTAGGGTTAAGGTTTGAGTTACGCCTAGGGTAAGGGTCTATTAACCAGAAAGCCCTGAGTTCCAAGAACACAGCAGCTGCGAAGGACTAGCCAAGAAGAGCGCAAAAGTACCACAACATGCCTGCCTCCACAGCTTTTTCCTTGGGGACATGCCTAATTCCTGGCTGATTTGCCTTTCTCGTCTTAGGGTTGGGGTTCGGCCTAGGGCTAGGATTTTTAAAAGCAGGAAGCCCTGAGTTCCAGGCACACTGGAGCTGTGAAAGGCATCCAAAAGGGAGTGCAAAAGTGCCACAACATGGCTGCTTTCACGGCTTTTTCCTTGGCAAGAAGCCTAACACCAGGCTGACATACTTTCCCAGGGTTACTGTTAGGCTTAGGCCTAGGGCTAGGATTTTTGAAACTAGGAAGCCCTGGGCTCCAGGCACACTGCAGCTGTTCAAGGCATCCCAAGGGGAGTACAAAAGTGCAACAACATGGCAGCTTTCACAGCTTTTTCCTTGGCACCATCCCTATACCTAGGCTGATTTATCTGCCTAGGGTTAGGGTTAGGGTTCAGCCTAGGGCTTGGATTTCTTTAACCAGGAAGCCCTGAGTTCCAGGCTTACTTCATCTGCCAAAGGCATCCCAAAGGGAGCGCAGAAGTGCCACAACATGGCTGCTTTCACGGCTTTTTCCTTGGCAAGAAGCCTAACATCAGGCTGATTTACTTTCCCAGGGTTACTGTTAGGCTTAGGCCTAGGGCTAGGATTTTTGAAACTAGGAAGCCCTGGGCTCCAGGCACACTGCAGCTGTTCAAGGCATCCCAAGGGGAGTACAAAAGTGCAACAACATGGCAGCTTTCACAGCTTTTTCCTTGGCACCATCCCTATACCTAGGCTGATTTATCTGCCTAGGGTTAGGGTTAGGGTTCAGCCTAGGGCTTGGATTTCTTTAACCAGGAAGCCCTGAGTTCCAGGCTTACTTCATCTGCCAAAGGCATCCCAAAGGGAGTGCAGAAGTGCCACAACATGGCTGCTTTCACGGCTTTTCCCTTAGGAAGAACCCTAATACCCGGCTGATTTACCTTCCTAGGGTTACTGTTAGGCTTAGGCCTAGGACTTTTAAAACCAGGAAGCCCTGGGCTCCAGGCACACTGCAGCTGCAAAAGGCATCCCAAGGGGAGCGCAAAAGTGACGCAACTTGGCTGCCACCACTGATATTTCCATGAGACCATCCCGAACCATAGGTTGATTTTCCTTCCTAGGTTAAGGTTTGAGTTACGCCTAGGGTAAGGGTTCTATTAACCAGAAAGCCCTGAGTTCCAAGAACACAGCAGCTGCGAAGGACTAGCCAAGAAGAGCGCAAAAGTACCACAACATGCCTGCCTCCACAGCTTTTTCCTTGGGGACATGCCTAATTCCTGGCTGATTTGCCTTTCTCGTCTTAGGGTTGGGGTTCGGCCTAGGGCTAGGATTTTTAAAAGCAGGAAGCCCTGAGTTCCAGGCACACTGGAGCTGTGAAAGGCATCCAAAAGGGAGTGCAAAAGTGCCACAACATGGCTGCTTTCACGGCTTTTTCCTTGGCAAGAAGCCTAACATCAGGCTGATTTACTTTCCCAGGGTTACTGTTAGGCTTAGGCCTTGGGCTAGGAGTTTTGAAACTAGGAAGCCCTTAGCTCCAGGCACACTGCAGCTGTTCAAGGCATCCCAAGGGGAGTACAAAAGTGCAACAACATGGCAGCTTTCACAGCTTTTTCCTTGGCACCATCCCTATACCTAGGCTGATTTATCTGCCTAGGGTTAGGGTTAGGGTTCAGCCTAGGGCTTGGATTTCTTTAACCAGGAAGCCCTGAGTTCCAGGCTTACTTCATCTGCCAAAGGCATCCAAAAGGGAGTGCAGAAGTGCCACAACATGGCTGCTTTCACGGCTCTTTCCTTGGCAAGAAGCCTAACATCAGGCTGATTTACTTTCCCAGGGTTACTGTTAGGCTTAGGCCTAGGGCTAGGATTTTTGAAACTAGGAAGCCCTGGGCTCCAGGCACACTGCAGCTGTTCAAGGCATCCCAAGGGGAGTACAAAAGTGCAACAACATGGCAGCTTTCACAGCTTTTTCCTTGGCACCATCCCTATACCTAGGCTGATTTATCTGCCTAGGGTTAGGGTTAGGCTTCATCCTAGGGCTTGGATTTCTTTAACCAGGAAGCCCTGAGTTCCAGGCTTACTTCATCTGCCAAAGGCATCCCAAAGGGAGTGCAGAAGTGCCACAACATGGCTGCTTTCACGGCTTTTTCCTTGGCAAGAAGCCTAACATCAGGCTGATTTACTTTCCCAGGGTTACTGTTAGGCTTAGGCCTAGGGCTAGGATTTTTAAAACTAGGAAGCCCTGGGCTCCAGGCACACTGCAGCTGTTCAAGGCATCCCAAGGGGAGTACAAAAGTGCAACAACATGGCAGCTTTCACAGCTTTTTCCTTGGCACCATCCCTATACCTAGGCTGATTTATCTGCCTAGGGTTAGGGTTAGGGTTCAGCCTAGGGCTTGAATTTTTTTAACCAGGAAGCCCTGAGTTCCAGGCTTACTTCATCTGCCAAAGGCATCCCAAAGGGAGTGCAGAAGTGCCACAACATGGCTGCTTTCACGGCTTTTCCCTTAGGAAGAACCCTAATACCCGGCTGATTTACCTTCCTAGGGTTACTGTTAGGCTTAGGCCTAGGACTTTTAAAACCAGGAAGCCCTGGGCTCCAGGCACACTGCAGCTGCGAAAGGCATCCCAAGGGGAGCGCAAAAGTGACGCAACTTGGCTGCCACCACTGATATTTCCATGAGACCATCCCGAACCATAGGTTGATTTTCCTTCCTAGGGTTAAGGTTTGAGTTACGCCTAGGGTAAGGGTTCTATTAACCAGAAAGCCCTGAGTTCCAAGAACACAGCAGCTGCGAAGGACTAGCCAAGAAGAGCGCAAAAGTACCACAACATGCCTGCCTCCACAGCTTTTTCCTTGGGGACATGCCTAATTCCTGGCTGATTTGCCTTTCTCGTCATAGGGTTGGGGTTCGGCCTAGGGCTAGGATTTTTAAAAGAAGGAAGCCCTGAGTTCCAGGCACACTGGAGCTGTGAAAGGCATCCAAAAGGGAGTGCAAAAGTGCCACAACATGGCTGTTTCACGGCTTTTTCCTTGGCAAGACGCCTAACACCAGGCTGACATACTTTCCCAGGGTTACTGTTAGGCTTAGGCCTAGGGCTAGGATTTTTGAAACTAGGAAGCCCTGGGCTCCAGGCACACTGCAGCTGTTCAAGGCATCCCAAGGGGAGTACAAAAGTGCAACAACATGGCAGCTTTCACAGCTTTTTCCTTGGCACCATCCCTATACCTAGGCTGATTTATCTGCCTAGGGTTAGGGTTAGGGTTCAGCCTAGGGCTTGGTTTTCTTTAACCAGGTAGCCCTGACTTCCAGGCTTACTTCATCTGCCAAAGGCATCCCAAAGGGAGTGCAGAAGTGCCACAACATGGCTGCTTTCACGGCTTTTCCCTTAGGAAGAACCCTAATACCCGGCTGATTTACCTTCCTAGGGTTACTGTTAGGCTTAGGCCTAGGACTTTTAAAACCAGGAAGCCCTGGGCTCCAGGCACACTGCAGCTGCAAAAGGCATCCCAAGGGGAGCGCAAAAGTGACGCAACTTGGCTGCCACCACTGATATTTCCATGAGACCATCCCGAACCATAGGCTGATTTTCCTTCCTAGGGTTAAGGTTTGAGTTACGCCTAGGGTAAGGGTTCTATTAACCAGAAAGCCCTGAGTTCCAAGAACACAGCAGCTGCGAAGGACTAGCCAAGAAGAGCGCAAAAGTACCACAACATGCCTGCCTCCACAGCTTTTTCCTTGGGGACATGCCTAATTCCTGGCTGATTTGCCTTTCTCGTCTTAGGGTTGGGGTTCGGCCTAGGGCTAGGATTTTTAAAAGCAGGAAGCCCTGAGTTCCAGGCACACTGGAGCTGTGAAAGGCATCCAAAAGGGAGTGCAAAAGTGCCACAACATGGCTGCTTTCACGGCTTTTTCCTTGGCAAGAAGCCTAACATCAGGCTGTTTTACTTTCCCAGGGTTACTGTTAGGCTTAGGCCTAGGGCTAGGATTTTTGAAACTAGGAGGCCCTTAGCTCCAGGCACACTGCAGCTGTTCAAGGCATCCCAAGGGGAGTACAAAAGTGCAACAACATGGCAGCTTTCACAGCTTTTTCCTTGGCACCATCCCTATACCTAGGCTGATTTATCTGCCTAGGGTTAGGGTTAGGGTTCAGCCTAGGGCTTGAATTTTTTTTACCAGGAAGCCCTGAGTTCCAGGCTTACTTCATCTGCCAAAGGCATCCCAAAGGGAGTGCAGAAGTGCCACAACATGGCTGCTTTCACGGCTTTTCCCTTAGGAAGAACCCTAATACCCGGCTGATTTACCTTCCTAGGGTTACTGTTAGGCTTAGGCCTAGGACTTTTAAAACCAGGAAGCCCTGGGCTCCAGGCACACTGCAGCTGCAAAAGGCATCCCAAGGGGAGCGCAAAAGTGACGCAACTTGGCTGCCACCACTGATATTTCCATGAGACCATCCCGAACCATAGGCTGATTTTCCTTCCTAGGGTTAAGGTTTGAGTTACGCCTAGGGTAAGGGTCTATTAACCAGAAAGCCCTGAGTTCCAAGAACACAGCAGCTGCGAAGGACTAGCCAAGAAGAGCGCAAAAGTACCACAACATGCCTGCCTCCACAGCTTTTTCCTTGGGGACATGCCTAATTCCTGGCTGATTTGCCTTTCTCGTCTTAGGGTTGCGGTTCGGCCTAGGGCTAGGATTTTTAAAAGCAGGAAGCCCTGAGTTCCAGGCACACTGGAGCTGTGAAAGGCATCCAAAAGGGAGTGCAAAAGTGCCACAACATGGCTGCTTTCACGGCTTTTTCCTTGGCAAGAAACCTAACATCAGGCTGATTTACTTTCCCAGGGTTACTGTTAGGCTTAGGCCTAGGGCTAGGATTTTTGAAACTAGGAAGCCCTGGGCTCCAGGCACACTGCAGCTGTTCAAGGCATCCCAAGGGGAGTACAAAAGTGCAACAACATGGCAGCTTTCACAGCTTTTTCCTTGGCACCATCCCTATACCTAGGCTGATTTATCTGCCTAGGGTTAGGGTTAGGGTTCAGCCTAGGGCTTGGATTTCTTTAACCAGGAAGCCCTGAGTTCCAGGCTTACTTCATCTGCCAAAGGCATCCCAAAGGGAGTGCAGAAGTGCCACAACATGGCTGCTTTCACGGCTTTTCCCTTAGGAAGAACCCTAATACCCGGCTGATTTACCTTCCTAGGGTTACTGTTAGGCTTAGGCCTAGGACTTTTAAAACCAGGAAGCCCTGGGCTCCAGGCACACTGCAGCTGCAAAAGGCATCCCAAGGGGAGCGCAAAAGTGACGCAACTTGGCTGCCACCACTGATATTTCCATGAGACCATCCCGAACCATAGGCTGATTTTCCTTCCTAGGGTTAAGGTTTGAGTTACGCCTAGGGTAAGGGTCTATTAACCAGAAAGCCCTGAGTTCCAAGAACACAGCAGCTGCGAAGGACTACCCAAGAAGAGCGCAAAAGTACCACAACATGCCTGCCTCCACAGCTTTTTCCTTGGGGACATGCCTAATTCCTGGCTGATTTGCCTTTCTCGTCTTAGGGTTGGGGTTCGGCCTAGGGCTAGGATTTTTAAAAGCAGGAAGCCCTGAGTTCCAGGCACACTGGAGCTGTGAAAGGCATCCAAAAGGGAGTGCAAAAGTGCCACAACATGGCTGCTTTCACGGCTTTTTCCTTGGCAAGAAACCTAACATCAGGCTGATTTACTTTCCCAGGGTTACTGTTAGGCTTAGGCCTAGGGCTAGGATTTTTGAAACTAGGAAGCCCTGGGCTCCAGGCACACTGCAGCTGTTCAAGGCATCCCAAGGGGAGTACAAAAGTGCAACAACATGGCAGCTTTCACAGCTTTTTCCTTGGCACCATCCCTATACCTAGGCTGATTTATCTGCCTAGGGTTAGGGTTAGGGTTCAGCCTAGGGCTTGGATTTCTTTAACCAGGAAGCCCTGAGTTCCAGGCTTACTTCATCTGCCAAAGGCATCCAAAAGGGAGTGCAGAAGTGCCACAACATGGCTGCTTTCACGGCTTTTCCCTTAGGAAGAACCCTAATACCCGGCTGATTTACCTTCCTAGGGTTACTGTTAGGCTTAGGCCTAGGACTTTTAAAACCAGGAAGCCCTGGGCTCCAGGCACACTGCAGCTGCAAAAGGCATCCCAAGGGGAGCGCAAAAGTGACGCAACTTGGCTGCCACCACTGATATTTCCATGAGACCATCCCGAACCATAGGCTGATTTTCCTTCCTAGGGTTAAGGTTTGAGTTACGCCTAGGGTAAGGGTTCTATTAACCAGAAAGCCCTGAGTTCCAAGAACACAGCAGCTGCGAAGGACTAGCCAAGAAGAGCGCAAAAGTACCACAACATGCCTGCCTCCACAGCTTTTTCCTTGGGGACATGCCTAATTCCTGGCTGATTTGCCTTTCTCGTCTTAGGGTTGCGGTTCGGCCTAGGGCTAGGATTTTTAAAAGCAGGAAGCCCTGAGTTCCAGGCACACTGGAGCTGTGAAAGGCATCCAAAAGGGAGTGCAAAAGTGCCACAACATGGCTGCTTTCACGGCTTTTTCCTTGGCAAGAAGCCTAACATCAGGCTGATTTACTTTCCCAGGGTTACTGTTAGGCTTAGGCCTAGGGCTAGGATTTTTGAAACTAGGAGGCCCTTAGCTCCAGGCACACTGCAGCTGTTCAAGGCATCCCAAGGGGAGTACAAAAGTGCAACAACATGGCAGCTTTCACAGCTTTTTCCTTGGCACCATCCCTATACCTAGGCTGATTTATCTGCCTAGGGTTAGGGTTAGGGTTCAGCCTAGGGCTTGAATTTTTTTTACCAGGAAGCCCTGAGTTCCAGGCTTACTTCATCTGCCAAAGGCATCCCAAAGGGAGTGCAGAAGTGCCACAACATGGCTGCTTTCACGGCTTTTCCCTTAGGAAGAACCCTAATACCCGGCTGATTTACCTTCCTAGGGTTACTGTTAGGCTTAGGCCTAGGACTTTTAAAACCAGGAAGCCCTGGGCTCCAGGCACACTGCAGCTGCGAAAGGCATCCCAAGGGGAGCGCAAAAGTGACGCAACTTGGCTGCCACCACTGATATTTCCATGAGACCATCCCGAACCATAGGCTGATTTTCCTTCCTAGGGTTAAGGTTTGAGTTACGCCTAGGGTAAGGGTTCTATTAACCAGAAAGCCCTGAGTTCCAAGAACACAGCAGCTGCGAAGGACTAGCCAAGAAGAGCGCAAAAGTACCACAACATGCCTGCCTCCACAGCTTTTTCCTTGGGGACATGCCTAATTCCTGGCTGATTTGCCTTTCTCGTCTTAGGGTTGGGGTTCGGCCTAGGGCTAGGATTTTTAAAATCAGGAAGCCCTGAGTTCCAGGCACACTGGAGCTGTGAAAGGCATCCAAAAGGGAGTGCAAAAGTGCCACAACATGGCTGCTTTCATGGCTTTTTCCTTGGCAAGAAGCCTAACACCAGGCTGACATTCTTTCCCAGGGTTACTGTTAGGCTTAGGCCTAGGGCTAGGATTTTTGAAACTAGGAAGCCCTGGGCTCCAGGCACACTGCAGCTGTTCAAGGCATCCCAAGGGGAGTACAAAAGTGCAACAACATGGCAGCTTTCACAGCTTTTTCCTTGGCACCATCCCTATACCTAGGCTGATTTATCTGCCTAGGGTTAGGGTTAGGGTTCAGCCTAGGGCTTGAATTTTTTTTACCAGGAAGCCCTGAGTTCCAGGCTTACTTCATCTGCCAAAGGCATCCCAAAGGGAGTGCAGAAGTGCCACAACATGGCTGCTTTCACGGCTTTTCCCTTAGGAAGAACCCTAATACCCGGCTGATTTACCTTCCTAGGGTTACTGTTAGGCTTAGGCCTAGGACTTTTAAAACCAGGAAGCCCTGGGCTCCAGGCACACTGCAGCTGCAAAAGGCATCCCAAGGGGAGCGCAAAAGTGACGCAACTTGGCTGCCACCACTGATATTTCCATGAGACCATCCCGAACCATAGGCTGATTTTCCTTCCTAGGGTTAAGGTTTGAGTTACGCCTAGGGTAAGGGTTCTATTAACCAGAAAGCCCTGAGTTCCAAGAACACAGCAGCTGCGAAGGACTAGCCAAGAAGAGCGCAAAAGTAGCACAACATGCCTGCCTCCACAGCTTTTTCCTTGGGGACATGCCTAATTCCTGGCTGATTTGCCTTTCTCGTCTTAGGGTTGGGGTTCGGCCTAGGGCTAGGATTTTTAAAAGCAGGAAGCCCTGAGTTCCAGGCACACTGGAGCTGTGAAAGGCATCCAAAAGGGAGTGCAAAAGTGCCACAACATGGCTGCTTTCACGGCTTTTTCCTTGGCAAGAAGCCTAACACCAGGCTGACATACTTTCCCAGGGTTACTGTTAGGCTTAGGCCTAGGGCTAGGATTTTTGAAACTAGGAAGCCCTTAGCTCCAGGCACACTGCAGCTGTTCAAGGCATCCCAAGGGGAGTACAAAAGTGCAACAACATGGCAGCTTTCACAGCTTTTTCCTTGGCACCATCCCTATACCTAGGCTGATTTATCTGCCTAGGGTTAGGGTTAGGGTTCAGCCTAGGGCTTGGATTTCTTTAACCAGGAAGCCCTGAGTTCCAGGCTTACTTCATCTGCCAAAGGCATCCCAAAGGGAGTGCAGAAGTGCCACAACATGGCTGCTTTCACGGCTTTTTCCTTGGCAAGAAACCTAACATCAGGCTGATTTACTTTCCCAGGGTTACTGTTAGGCTTAGGCCTAGGGCTAGGATTTTTGAAACTAGGAAGCCCTTAGCTCCAGGCACACTGCAGCTGTTCAAGGCATCCCAAGGGGAGTACAAAAGTGCAACAACATGGCAGCTTTCACAGCTTTTTCCTTGGCACCATCCCTATACCTAGGCTGATTTATCTGCCTAGGGTTAGGGTTAGGGTTCAGCCTAGGGCTTGGATTTCTTTAACCAGGAAGCCCTGAGTTCCAGGCTTACTTCATCTGCCAAAGGCATCCCAAAGGGAGTGCAGAAGTGCCACAACATGGCTGCTTTCACGGCTTTTCCCTTAGGAAGAACCCTAATACCCGGCTGATTTACCTTCCTAGGGTTACTGTTAGGCTTAGGCCTAGGACTTTTAAAACCAGGAAGCCCTGGGCTCCAGGCACACTGCAGCTGCAAAAGGCATCCCAAGGGGAGCGCAAAAGTGACGCAACTTGGCTGCCACCACTGATATTTCCATGAGACCATCCCGAACCATAGGCTGATTTTCCTTCCTAGGGTTAAGGTTTGAGTTACGCCTAGGGTAAGGGTTCTATTAACCAGAAAGCCCTGAGTTCCAAGAACACAGCAGCTGCGAAGGACTAGCCAAGAAGAGCGCAAAAGTACCACAACATGCCTGCCTCCACAGCTTTTTCCTTGGGGACATGCCTAATTCCTGGCTGATTTGCCTTTCTCGTCTTAGGGTTGCGGTTCGGCCTAGGGCTAGGATTTTTAAAAGCAGGAAGCCCTGAGTTCCAGGCACACTGGAGCTGTGAAAGACATCCAAAAGGGAGTGCAAAAGTGCCACAACATGGCTGCTTTCACGGCTTTTTCCTTGGCAAGAAGCCTAACACCAGGCTGACATACTTTCCCAGGGTTACTGTTAGGCTTAGGCCTAGGGCTAGGATTTTTGAAACTAGGAAGCCCTGGGCTCCAGGCACACTGCAGCTGTTCAAGGCATCCCAAGGGGAGTACAAAAGTGCAACAACATGGCAGCTTTCACAGCTTTTTCCTTGGCACCATCCCTATACCTAGGCTGATTTATCTGCCTAGGGTTAGGGTTAGGGTTCAGCCTAGGGCTTGGATTTCTTTAACCAGGAAGCCCTGAGTTCCAGGCTTACTTCATCTGCCAAAGGCATCCCAAAGGGAGTGCAGAAGTGCCACAACATGGCTGCTTTCACGGCTTTTCCCTTAGGAAGAACCCTAATACCCGGCTGATTTACCTTCCTAGGGTTACTGTTAGGCTTAGGCCTAGGACTTTTAAAACCAGGAAGCCCTGGGCTCCAGGCACACTGCAGCTGCGAAAGGCATCCCAAGGGGAGCGCAAAAGTGACGCAACTTGGCTGCCACCACTGATATTTCCATGAGACCATCCCGAACCATAGGCTGATTTTCCTTCCTAGGGTTAAGGTTTGAGTTACGCCTAGGGTAAGGGTTCTATTAACCAGAAAGCCCTGAGTTCCAAGAACACAGCAGCTGCGAAGGACTAGCCAAGAAGAGCGCAAAAGTACCACAACATGCCTGCCTCCACAGCTTTTTCCTTGGGGACATGCCTAATTCCTGGCTGATTTGCCTTTCTCGTCTTAGGGTTGGGGTTCGGCCTAGGGCTAGGATTTTTAAAATCAGGAAGCCCTGAGTTCCAGGCACACTGGAGCTGTGAAAGGCATCCAAAAGGGAGTGCAAAAGTGCCACAACATGGCTGCTTTCATGGCTTTTTCCTTGGCAAGAAGCCTAACACCAGGCTGACATTCTTTCCCAGGGTTACTGTTAGGCTTAGGCCTAGGGCTAGGATTTTTGAAACTAGGAAGCCCTGGGCTCCAGGCACACTGCAGCTGTTCAAGGCATCCCAAGGGGAGTACAAAAGTGCAACAACATGGCAGCTTTCACAGCTTTTTCCTTGGCACCATCCCTATACCTAGGCTGATTTATCTGCCTAGGGTTAGGGTTAGGGTTCAGCCTAGGGCTTGAATTTTTTTTACCAGGAAGCCCTGAGTTCCAGGCTTACTTCATCTGCCAAAGGCATCCCAAAGGGAGTGCAGAAGTGCCACAACATGGCTGCTTTCACGGCTTTTCCCTTAGGAAGAACCCTAATACCCGGCTGATTTACCTTCCTAGGGTTACTGTTAGGCTTAGGCCTAGGACTTTTAAAACCAGGAAGCCCTGGGCTCCAGGCACACTGCAGCTGCAAAAGGCATCCCAAGGGGAGCGCAAAAGTGACGCAACTTGGCTGCCACCACTGATATTTCCATGAGACCATCCCGAACCATAGGCTGATTTTCCTTCCTAGGGTTAAGGTTTGAGTTACGCCTAGGGTAAGGGTTCTATTAACCAGAAAGCCCTGAGTTCCAAGAACACAGCAGCTGCGAAGGACTAGCCAAGAAGAGCGCAAAAGTAGCACAACATGCCTGCCTCCACAGCTTTTTCCTTGGGGACATGCCTAATTCCTGGCTGATTTGCCTTTCTCGTCTTAGGGTTGGGGTTCGGCCTAGGGCTAGGATTTTTAAAAGCAGGAAGCCCTGAGTTCCAGGCACACTGGAGCTGTGAAAGGCATCCAAAAGGGAGTGCAAAAGTGCCACAACATGGCTGCTTTCACGGCTTTTTCCTTGGCAAGAAGCCTAACACCAGGCTGACATACTTTCCCAGGGTTACTGTTAGGCTTAGGCCTAGGGCTAGGATTTTTGAAACTAGGAAGCCCTTAGCTCCAGGCACACTGCAGCTGTTCAAGGCATCCCAAGGGGAGTACAAAAGTGCAACAACATGGCAGCTTTCACAGCTTTTTCCTTGGCACCATCCCTATACCTAGGCTGATTTATCTGCCTAGGGTTAGGGTTAGGGTTCAGCCTAGGGCTTGGATTTCTTTAACCAGGAAGCCCTGAGTTCCAGGCTTACTTCATCTGCCAAAGGCATCCCAAAGGGAGTGCAGAAGTGCCACAACATGGCTGCTTTCACGGCTTTTTCCTTGGCAAGAAACCTAACATCAGGCTGATTTACTTTCCCAGGGTTACTGTTAGGCTTAGGCCTAGGGCTAGGATTTTTGAAACTAGGAAGCCCTTAGCTCCAGGCACACTGCAGCTGTTCAAGGCATCCCAAGGGGAGTACAAAAGTGCAACAACATGGCAGCTTTCACAGCTTTTTCCTTGGCACCATCCCTATACCTAGGCTGATTTATCTGCCTAGGGTTAGGGTTAGGGTTCAGCCTAGGGCTTGGATTTCTTTAACCAGGAAGCCCTGAGTTCCAGGCTTACTTCATCTGCCAAAGGCATCCCAAAGGGAGTGCAGAAGTGCCACAACATGGCTGCTTTCACGGCTTTTCCCTTAGGAAGAACCCTAATACCCGGCTGATTTACCTTCCTAGGGTTACTGTTAGGCTTAGGCCTAGGACTTTTAAAACCAGGAAGCCCTGGGCTCCAGGCACACTGCAGCTGCAAAAGGCATCCCAAGGGGAGCGCAAAAGTGACGCAACTTGGCTGCCACCACTGATATTTCCATGAGACCATCCCGAACCATAGGCTGATTTTCCTTCCTAGGGTTAAGGTTTGAGTTACGCCTAGGGTAAGGGTTCTATTAACCAGAAAGCCCTGAGTTCCAAGAACACAGCAGCTGCGAAGGACTAGCCAAGAAGAGCGCAAAAGTACCACAACATGCCTGCCTCCACAGCTTTTTCCTTGGGGACATGCCTAATTCCTGGCTGATTTGCCTTTCTCGTCTTAGGGTTGCGGTTCGGCCTAGGGCTAGGATTTTTAAAAGCAGGAAGCCCTGAGTTCCAGGCACACTGGAGCTGTGAAAGACATCCAAAAGGGAGTGCAAAAGTGCCACAACATGGCTGCTTTCACGGCTTTTTCCTTGGCAAGAAGCCTAACACCAGGCTGACATACTTTCCCAGGGTTACTGTTAGGCTTAGGCCTAGGGCTAGGATTTTTGAAACTAGGAAGCCCTGGGCTCCAGGCACACTGCAGCTGTTCAAGGCATCCCAAGGGGAGTACAAAAGTGCAACAACATGGCAGCTTTCACAGCTTTTTCCTTGGCACCATCCCTATACCTAGGCTGATTTATCTGCCTAGGGTTAGGGTTAGGGTTCAGCCTAGGGCTTGGATTTCTTTAACCAGGAAGCCCTGAGTTCCAGGCTTACTTCATCTGCCAAAGGCATCCCAAAGGGAGTGCAGAAGTGCCACAACATGGCTGCTTTCACGGCTTTTCCCTTAGGAAGAACCCTAATACCCGGCTGATTTACCTTCCTAGGGTTACTGTTAGGCTTAGGCCTAGGACTTTTAAAACCAGGAAGCCCTGGGCTCCAGGCACACTGCAGCTGCAAAAGGCATCCCAAGGGGAGCGCAAAAGTGACGCAACTTGGCTGCCACCACTGATATTTCCATGAGACCATCCCGAACCATAGGCTGATTTTCCTTCCTAGGGTTAAGGTTTGAGTTACGCCTAGGGTAAGGGTTCTATTAACCAGAAAGCCCTGAGTTCCAAGAACACAGCAGCTGCGAAGGACTAGCCAAGAAGAGCGCAAAAGTACCACAACATGCCTGCCTCCACAGCTTTTTCCTTGAGGACATGCCTAATTCCTGGCTGGTTTGCCTTTCTCGTCTTAGGGTTGCGGTTCGGCCTAGGGCTAGGATTTTTAAAAGCAGGAAGCCCTGAGTTCCAGGCACACTGGAGCTGTGAAAGGCATCCAAAAGGGAGTGCAAAAGTGCCACAACATGGCTGCTTTCACGGCTTTTTCCTTGGCAAGAAGCCTAACATCAGGCTGTTTTACTTTCCCAGGGTTACTGTTAGGCTTAGGCCTAGGGCTAGGATTTTTGAAACTAGGAGGCCCTTAGCTCCAGGCACACTGCAGCTGTTCAAGGCATCCCAAGGGGAGTACAAAAGTGCAACAACATGGCAGCTTTCACAGCTTTTTCCTTGGCACCATCCCTATACCTAGGCTGATTTATCTGCCTAGGGTTAGGGTTAGGGTTCAGCCTAGGGCTTGGATTTCTTTAACCAGGAAGCCCTGAGTTCCAGGCTTACTTCATCTGCCAAAGGCATCCCAAAGGGAGTGCAGAAGTGCCACAACATGGCTGCTTTCACGGCTTTTCCCTTAGGAAGAACCCTAATACCCGGCTGATTTACCTTCCTAGGGTTACTGTTAGGCTTAGGCCTAGGACTTTTAAAACCAGGAAGCCCTGGGCTCCAGGCACACTGCAGCTGCAAAAGGCATCCCAAGGGGAGCGCAAAAGTGACGCAACTTGGCTGCCACCACTGATATTTCCATGAGAGCATCCCGAACCATAGGCTGATTTTCCTTCCTAGGGTTAAGGTTTGAGTTACGCCTAGGGTAAGGGTTCTATTAACCAGAAAGCCCTGAGTTCCAAGAACACAGCAGCTGCGAAGGACTAGCCAAGAAGAGCGCAAAAGTACCACAACATGCCTGCCTCCACAGCTTTTTCCTTGGGGACATGCCTAATTCCTGGCTGATTTGCCTTTCTCGTCTTAGGGTTGGGGTTCGGCCTAGGGCTAGGATTTTTAAAAGCAGGAAGCCCTGAGTTCCAGTCACACTGGAGCTGTGAAAGGCATCCAAAAGGGAGTGCAAAAGTGCCACAACATGGCTGCTTTCACGGCTTTTTCCTTGGCAAGAAGCCTAACATCAGGCTGATTTACTTTCCCAGGGTTACTGTTAGGCTTAGGCCTAGGGCTAGGATTTTTGAAACTAGGAGGCCCTTAGCTCCAGGCACACTGCAGCTGTTCAAGGCATCCCAAGGGGAGTACAAAAGTGCAACAACATGGCAGCTTTCACAGCTTTTTCCTTGGCACCATCCCTATACCTAGGCTGATTTATCTGCCTAGGGTTAGGGTTAGGGTTCAGCCTAGGGCTTGGATTTCTTTAACCAGGAAGCCCTGAGTTCCAGGCTTACTTCATCTGCCAAAGGCATCCCAAAGGGAGTGCAGAAGTGCCACAACATGGCTGCTTTCACGGCTTTTTCCTTGGCAAGAAGCCTAACATCAGGCTGATTTACTTTCCCAGGGTTACTGTTAGGCTTAGGCCTAGGGCTAGGATTTTTGAAACTAGGAAGCCCTTAGCTCCAGGCACACTGCAGCTGTTCAAGGCATCCCAAGGGGAGTACAAAAGTGCAACAACATGGCAGCTTTCACAGCTTTTTCCTTGGCACCATCCCTATACCTAGGCTGATTTATCTGCCTAGGGTTAGGGTTAGGGTTCAGCCTAGGGCTTGAATTTTTTTTACCAGGAAGCCCTGAGTTCCAGGCTTACTTCATCTGCCAAAGGCATCCCAAAGGGAGTGCAGAAGTGCCACAACATGGCTGCTTTCACGGCTTTTCCCTTAGGAAGAACCCTAATACCCGGCTGATTTACCTTCCTAGGGTTACTGTTAGGCTTAGGCCTAGGACTTTTAAAACCAGGAAGCCCTGGGCTCCAGGCACACTGCAGCTGCGAAAGGCATCCCAAGGGGAGCGCAAAAGTGACGCAACTTGGCTGCCACCACTGATATTTCCATGAGACCATCCCGAACCATAGGCTGATTTTCCTTCCTAGGGTTAAGGTTTGAGTTACGCCTAGGGTAAGGGTTCTATTAACCAGAAAGCCCTGAGTTCCAAGAACACAGCAGCTGCGAAGGACTAGCCAAGAAGAGCGCAAAAGTACCACAACATGCCTGCCTCCACAGCTTTTTCCTTGGGGACATGCCTAATTCCTGGCTGATTTGCCTTTCTCGTCTTAGGGTTGGGGTTCGGCCTAGGGCTAGGATTTTTAAAATCAGGAAGCCCTGAGTTCCAGGCACACTGCAGCTGTGAAAGGCATCCAAAAGGGAGTGCAAAAGTGCCACAACATGGCTGTTTCACGGCTTTTTCCTTGGCAAGACGCCTAACACCAGGCTGACTTACCTTCCCAGGGTTACTATTAGGCTTAGGCCTAGGGCTAGGATTTTTAAAACTAGGAAGCCCTTAGCTCCAGGCACACTGCAGCTGTTCAAGGCATCCCAAGGGGAGTACAAAAGTGCAACAACATGGCAGCTTTCACAGCTTTTTCCTTGGCACCATCCCTATACCTAGGCTGATTTATCTGCCTAGGGTTAGGGTTAGGGTTCAGCCTAGGGCTTGAATTTCTTTAACCAGGAAGCCCTGAGTTCCAGGCTTACTTCATCTGCCAAAGGCATCCCAAAGGGAGTGCAGAAGTGCCACAACATGGCTGCTTTCACGGCTTTTCCCTTAGGAAGAACCCTAATACCCGGCTGATTTACCTTCCTAGGGTTACTGTTAGGCTTAGGCCTAGGACTTTTAAAACCAGGAAGCCCTGGGCTCCAGGCACACTGCAGCTGCGAAAGGCATCCCAAGGGGAGCGCAAAAGTGACGCAACTTGGCTGCCACCACTGATATTTCCATGAGACCATCCCGAACCATAGGCTGATTTTCCTTCCTAGGGTTAAGGTTTGAGTTACGCCTAGGGTAAGGGTCTATTAACCAGAAAGCCCTGAGTTCCAAGAACACAGCAGCTGCGAAGGACTACCCAAGAAGAGCGCAAAAGTACCACAACATGCCTGCCTCCACAGCTTTTTCCTTGGGGACATGCCTAATTCCTGGCTGATTTGCCTTTCTCGTCATAGGGTTGCGGTTCGGCCTAGGGCTAGGATTTTTAAAATCAGGAAGCCCTGAGTTCCAGGCACACTGGAGCTGTGAAAGGCATCCAAAAGGGAGTGCAAAAGTGCCACAACATGGCTGCTTTCACGGCTTTTTCCTTGGCAAGAAGCCTAACACCAGGCTGACATACTTTCCCAGGGTTACTGTTAGGCTTAGGCCTAGGGCTAGGAGTTTTGAAACTAGGAAGCCCTGGGCTCCAGGCACACTGCAGCTGTTCAAGGCATCCCAAGGGGAGTACAAAAGTGCAACAACATGGCAGCTTTCACAGCTTTTTCCTTGGCACCATCCCTATACCTAGGCTGATTTATCTGCCTAGGGTTAGGGTTAGGGTACAGCCTAGGGCTTGGATTTCTTTAACCAGGAAGCCCTGAGTTCCAGGCTTACTTCATCTGCCAAAGGCATCCCAAAGGGAGTGCAGAAGTGCCACAACATGGCTGCTTTCACGGCTTTTCCCTTAGGAAGAACCCTAATACCCGGCTGATTTACCTTCCTAGGGTTACTGTTAGGCTTAGGCCTAGGACTTTTAAAACCAGGAAGCCCTGGGCTCCAGGCACACTGCAGCTGCAAAAGGCATCCCAAGGGGAGCGCAAAAGTGACGCAACTTGGCTGCCACCACTGATATTTCCATGAGACCATCCCGAACCATAGGCTGATTTTCCTTCCTAGGGTTAAGGTTTGAGTTACGCCTAGGGTAAGGGTTCTATTAACCAGAAAGCCCTGAGTTCCAAGAACACAGCAGCTGCGAAGGACTAGCCAAGAAGAGCGCAAAAGTACCACAACATGCCTGCCTCCACAGCTTTTTCCTTGGGGACATGCCTAATTCCTGGCTGATTTGCCTTTCTCGTCTTAGGGTTGCGGTTCGGCCTAGGGCTAGGATTTTTAAAAGCAGGAAGCCCTGAGTTCCAGGCACACTGGAGCTGTGAAAGGCATCCAAAAGGGAGTGCAAAAGTGCCACAACATGGCTGCTTTCACGGCTTTTTCCTTGGCAAGAAGCCTAACATCAGGCTGATTTACTTTCCCAGGGTTACTGTTAGGCTTAGGCCTAGGGCTAGGATTTTTGAAACTAGGAAGCCCTTAGCTCCAGGCACACTGCAGCTGTTCAAGGCATCCCAAGGGGAGTACAAAAGTGCAGCAACATGGCAGCTTTCACAGCTTTTTCCTCGCCACCATCCCTATACCTAGGCTGATTTATCTGCCTAGGGTTAGGGTTAGGGTTCAGCCTAGGGCTTGGATTTCTAAAACCAGGAAGCCCTGAGTTCCAGGCTTACTTCATCTGCCAAAGGCATCCCAAAGGGAGTGCAGAAGTGCCACAACATGGCTGCTTTCACGGCTTTTTCCTTGGCAAGAAGCCTAACATCAGGCTGATTTACTTTCCCAGGGTTACTGTTAGGCTTAGGCCTAGGGCTAGGATTTTTGAAACTAGGAAGCCCTTAGCTCCAGGCACACTGCAGCTGTTCAAGGCATCCCAAGGGGAGTACAAAAGTGCAACAACATGGCAGCTTTCACAGCTTTTTCCTTGGCACCATCCCTATACCTAGGCTGATTTATCTGCCTAGGGTTACGGTTAGGGTTCAGCCGAGGGCTTGGATTTCTTTAACCAGGAAGCCCTGAGTTCCAGGCTTACTTCATCTGCCAAAGGCATCCCAAAGGGAGTGCAGAAGTGCCACAACATGACTGCTTTCACGGCTTTTTCCTTGGCAAGAAGCCTAACATCAGGCTGATTTACTTTCCCAGGGTTACTGTTAGGCTTAGGCCTAGGGCTAGGATTTTTGAAACTAGGAAGCCCTTAGCTCCAGGCACACTGCAGCTGTTCAAGGCATCCCAAGGGGAGTACAAAAGTGCAACAACATGGCAGCTTTCACAGCTTTTTCCTTGGCACCATCCCTATACCTAGGCTGATTTATCTGCCTAGGGTTAGGGTTAGGGTTCAGCCTAGGGCTTGAATTTTTTTAACCAGGAAGCCCTGAGTTCCAGGCTTACTTCATCTGCCAAAGGCATCCCAAAGGGAGTGCAGAAGTGCCACAACATGGCTGCTTTCACGGCTTTTCCCTTAGGAAGAACCCTAATACCCGGCTGATTTACCTTCCTAGGGTTACTGTTAGGCTTAGGCCTAGGACTTTTAAAACCAGGAAGCCCTGGGCTCCAGGCACACTGCAGCTGCAAAAGGCATCCCAAGGGGAGCGCAAAAGTGACGCAACTTGGCTGCCACCACTGATATTTCCATGAGACCATCCCGAACCATAGGCTGATTTTCCTTCCTAGGGTTAAGGTTTGAGTTACGCCTAGGGTAAGGGTCTATTAACCAGAAAGCCCTGAGTTCCAAGAACACAGCAGCTGCGAAGGACTAGCCAAGAAGAGCGCAAAAGTACCACAACATGCCTGCCTCCACAGCTTTTTCCTTGGGGACATGCCTAATTCCTGGCTGATTTGCCTTTCTCGTCTTAGGGTTGGGGTTCGGCCTAGGGCTAGGATTTTTAAAAGCAGGAAGCCCTGAGTTCCAGGCACACTGGAGCTGTGAAAGGCATCCAAAAGGGAGTGCAAAAGTGCCACAACATGGCTGCTTTCACGGCTTTTTCCTTGGCAAGAAACCTAACATCAGGCTGATTTACTTTCCCAGGGTTACTGTTAGGCTTAGGCCTAGGGCTAGGATTTTTGAAACTAGGAAGCCCTGGGCTCCAGGCACACTGCAGCTGTTCAAGGCATCCCAAGGGGAGTACAAAAGTGCAACAACATGGCAGCTTTCACAGCTTTTTCCTTGGCACCATCCCTATACCTAGGCTGATTTATCTGCCTAGGGTTAGGGTTAGGGTTCAGCCTAGGGCTTGGATTTCTTTAACCAGGAAGCCCTGAGTTCCAGGCTTACTTCATCTGCCAAAGGCATCCCAAAGGGAGTGCAGAAGTGCCACAACATGGCTGCTTTCACGGCTTTTCCCTTAGGAAGAACCCTAATACCCGGCTGATTTACCTTCCTAGGGTTACTGTTAGGCTTAGGCCTAGGACTTTTAAAACCAGGAAGCCCTGGGCTCCAGGCACACTGCAGCTGCAAAAGGCATCCCAAGGGGAGCGCAAAAGTGACGCAACTTGGCTGCCACCACTGATATTTCCATGAGACCATCCCGAACCATAGGCTGATTTTCCTTCCTAGGGTTAAGGTTTGAGTTACGCCTAGGGTAAGGGTTCTATTAACCAGAAAGCCCTGAGTTCCAAGAACACAGCAGCTGCGAAGGACTAGCCAAGAAGAGCGCAAAAGTACCACAACATGCCTGCCTCCACAGCTTTTTCCTTGGGGACATGCCTAATTCCTGGCTGATTTGCCTTTCTCGTCTTAGGGTTGCGGTTCGGCCTAGGGCTAGGATTTTTAAAAGCAGGAAGCCCTGAGTTCCAGGCACACTGGAGCTGTGAAAGGCATCCAAAAGGGAGTGCAAAAGTGCCACAACATGGCTGTTTCACGGCTTTTTCCTTGGCAAGAAGCCTAACATCAGGCTGATTTACTTTCCCAGGGTTACTGTTAGGCTTAGGCCTAGGGCTAGGAGTTTTGAAACTAGGAAGCCCTGGGCTCCAGGCACACTGCAGCTGTTCAAGGCATCCCAAGGGGAGTACAAAAGTGCAGCAACATGGCAGCTTTCACAGCTTTTTCCTCGCCACCATCCCTATACCTAGGCTGATTTATCTGCCTAGGGTTAGGGTTAGGGTTCAGCCTAGGGCTTGGATTTCTAAAACCAGGAAGCCCTGAGTTCCAGGCTTACTTCATCTGCCAAAGGCATCCCAAAGGGAGTGCAGAAGTGCCACAACATGGCTGCTTTCACGGCTTTTTCCTTGGCAAGAAGCCTAACATCAGGCTGATTTACTTTCCCAGGGTTACTGTTAGGCTTAGGCCTAGGGCTAGGATTTTTGAAACTAGGAAGCCCTTAGCTCCAGGCACACTGCAGCTGTTCAAGGCATCCCAAGGGGAGTACAAAAGTGCAACATCATGGCAGCTTTCACAGCTTTTTCCTTGGCACCATCCCTATACCTAGGCTGATTTATCTGCCTAGGGTTAGGGTTAGGGTTCAGCCTAGGGCTTGGATTTCTTTAACCAGGAAGCCCTGAGTTCCAGGCTTACTTCATCTGCCAAAGGCATCCCAAAGGGAGTGCAGAAGTGCCACAACATGGCTGCTTTCACGGCTTTTTCCTTGGCAAGAAGCCTAACATCAGGCTGATTTACTTTCCCAGGGTTACTGTTAGGCTTAGGCCTAGGGCTAGGATTTTTGAAACTAGGAAGCCCTGAGTTCCAGGCACACTGGAGCTGTTCAAGGCATCCCAAGGGGAGTACAAAAGTGCAACAACATGGCAGCTTTCACAGCTTTTTCCTTGGCACCATCCCTATACCTAGGCTGATTTATCTGCCTAGGGTTAGGGTTAGGGTTCAGCCTAGGGCTTGAATTTTTTTTACCAGGAAGCCCTGAGTTCCAGGCTTACTTCATCTGCCAAAGGCATCCCAAAGGGAGTGCAGAAGTGCCACAACATGGCTGCTTTCACGGCTTTTCCCTTAGGAAGAACCCTAATACCCGGCTGATTTACCTTCCTAGGGTTACTGTTAGGCTTAGGCCTAGGACTTTTAAAACCAGGAAGCCCTGGGCTCCAGGCACACTGCAGCTGCAAAAGGCATCCCAAGGGGAGCGCAAAAGTGACGCAACTTGGCTGCCACCACTGATATTTCCATGAGACCATCCCGAACCATAGGCTGATTTTCCTTCCTAGGGTTAAGGTTTGAGTTACGCCTAGGGTAAGGGTCTATTAACCAGAAAGCCCTGAGTTCCAAGAACACAGCAGCTGCGAAGGACTAGCCAAGAAGAGCGCAAAAGTAGCACAACATGCCTGCCTCCACAGCTTTTTCCTTGGGGACATGCCTAATTCCTGGCTGATTTGCCTTTCTCGTCTTAGGGTTGGGGTTCGGCCTAGGGCTAGGATTTTTAAAAGCAGGAAGCCCTGAGTTCCAGGCACACTGGAGCTGTGAAAGGCATCCAAAAGGGAGTGCAAAAGTGCCACAACATGGCTGCTTTCACGGCTTTTTCCTTGGCAAGAAACCTAACATCAGGCTGATTTACTTTCCCAGGGTTACTGTTAGGCTTAGGCCTAGGGCTAGGATTTTTGAAACTAGGAAGCCCTGGGCTCCAGGCACACTGCAGCTGTTCAAGGCATCCCAAGGGGAGTACAAAAGTGCAACAACATGGCAGCTTTCACAGCTTTTTCCTTGGCACCATCCCTATACCTAGGCTGATTTATCTGCCTAGGGTTAGGGTTAGGGTTCAGCCTAGGGCTTGGATTTCTTTAACCAGGAAGCCCTGAGTTCCAGGCTTACTTCATCTGCCAAAGGCATCCCAAAGGGAGTGCAGAAGTGCCACAACATGGCTGCTTTCACGGCTTTTTCCTTGGCAAGAAGCCTAACATCAGGCTGATTTACTTTCCCAGGGTTACTGTTAGGCTTAGGCCTAGGGCTAGGATTTTTGAAACTAGGAAGCCCTTAGCTCCAGGCACACTGCAGCTGTTCAAGGCATCCCAAGGGGAGTACAAAAGTGCAACAACATGGCAGCTTTCACAGCTTTTTCCTTGGCACCATCCCTATACCTAGGCTGATTTATCTGCCTAGGGTTAGGGTTAGGGTTCAGCCTAGGGCTTGGATTTCTTTAACCAGGAAGCCCTGAGTTCCAGGCTTACTTCATCTGCCAAAGGCATCCCAAAGGGAGTGCAGAAGTGCCACAACATGGCTGCTTTCACGGCTTTTCCCTTAGGAAGAACCCTAATACCCGGCTGATTTACCTTCCTAGGGTTACTGTTAGGCTTAGGCCTAGGACTTTTAAAACCAGGAAGCCCTGGGCTCCAGGCACACTGCAGCTGCGAAAGGCATCCCAAGGGGAGCGCAAAAGTGACGCAACTTGGCTGCCACCACTGATATTTCCATGAGACCATCCCGAACCATAGGCTGATTTCCCTTCCTAGGGTTAAGGTTTGAGTTACGCCTAGGGTAAGGGTCTATTAACCAGAAAGCCCTGAGTTCCAAGAACACAGCAGCTGCGAAGGACTAGCCAAGAAGAGCGCAAAAGTACCACAACATGCCTGCCTCCACAGCTTTTTCCTTGGGGACATGCCTAATTCCTGGCTGATTTGCCTTTCTCGTCTTAGGGTTGGGGTTCGGCCTAGGGCTAGGATTTTTAAAATCAGGAAGCCCTGAGTTCCAGGCACACTGGAGCTGTGAAAGGCATCCAAAAGGGAGTGCAAAAGTGCCACAACATGGCTGCTTTCACGGCTTTTTCCTTGGCAAGAAGCCTAACATCAGGCTGACATACTTTCCCAGGGTTACTGTTAGGCTTAGGCCTAGGGCTAGGATTTTTGAAACTAGGAAGCCCTGGGCTCCAGGCACACTGCAGCTTTTCAAGGCATCCCAAGGGGAGTACAAAAGTGCAACAACATGGCAGCTTTCACAGCTTTTTCCTTGGCACCATCCCTATACCTAGGCTGATTTATCTGCCTAGGGTTAGGGTTAGGGTACAGCCTAGGGCTTGGATTTCTTTAACCAGGAAGCCCTGAGTTCCAGGCTTACTTCATCTGCCAAAGGCATCCCAAAGGGAGTGCAGAAGTGCCACAACATGGCTGCTTTCACGGCTTTTCCCTTAGGAAGAACCCTAATACCCGGCTGATTTACCTTCCTAGGGTTACTGTTAGGCTTAGGCCTAGGACTTTTAAAACCAGGAAGCCCTGGGCTCCAGGCACACTGCAGCTGCGAAAGGCATCCCAAGGGGAGCGCAAAAGTGACGCAACTTGGCTGCCACCACTGATATTTCCATGAGACCATCCCGAACCATAGGCTGATTTTCCTTCCTAGGGTTAAGGTTTGAGTTACGCCTAGGGTAAGGGTCTATTAACCAGAAAGCCCTGAGTTCCAAGAACACAGCAGCTGCGAAGGACTAGCCAAGAAGAGCGCAAAAGTACCACAACATGCCTGCCTCCACAGCTTTTTCCTTGGGGACATGCCTAATTCCTGGCTGATTTGCCTTTCTCGTCTTAGGGTTGCGGTTCGGCCTAGGGCTAGGATTTTTAAAAGCAGGAAGCCCTGAGTTCCAGGCACACTGGAGCTGTGAAAGGCATCCAAAAGGGAGTGCAAAAGTGCCACAACATGGCTGCTTTCACGCCTTTTTCCTTGGCAAGAAGCCTAACACCAGGCTGACATACTTTCCCAGGGTTACTGTTAGGCTTAGGCCTAGGGCTAGGATTTTTGAAACTAGGAAGCCCTGGGCTCCAGGCACACTGCAGCTGTTCAAGGCATCCCAAGGGGAGTACAAAAGTGCAACAACATGGCAGCTTTCACAGCTTTTTCCTTGGCACCATCCCTATACCTAGGCTGATTTATCTGCCTAGGGTTAGGGTTAGGGTTCAGCCTAGGGCTTGGATTTCTTTAACCAGGAAGCCCTGAGTTCCAGGCTTACTTCATCTGCCAAAGGCATCCCAAAGGGAGTGCAGAAGTGCCACAACATGGCTGCTTTCACGGCTTTTCCCTTAGGAAGAACCCTAATACCCGGCTGATTTACCTTCCTAGGGTTACTGTTAGGCTTAGGCCTAGGACTTTTAAAACCAGGAAGCCCTGGGCTCCAGGCACACTGCAGCTGCGAAAGGCATCCCAAGGGGAGCGCAAAAGTGACGCAACTTGGCTGCCACCACTGATATTTCCATGAGACCATCCCGAACCATAGGCTGATTTTCCTTCCTAGGGTTAAGGTTTGAGTTACGCCTAGGGTAAGGGCTCTATTAACCAGAAAGCCCTGAGTTCCAAGAACACAGCAGCTGCGAAGGACTAGCCAAGAAGTGCGCAAAAGTACCACAACATGCCTGCCTCCACAGCTTTTTCCTTGGGGACATGCCTAATTCCTGGCTGATTTGCCTTTCTCGTCTTAGGGTTGCGGTTCGGCCTAGGGCTAGGATTTTTAAAAGCAGGAAGCCCTGAGTTCCAGGCACACTGGAGCTGTGAAAGGCATCCAAAAGGGAGTGCAAAAGTGCCACAACATGGCTGTTTCACGGCTTTTTCCTTGGCAAGAAGCCTAACATCAGGCTGATTTACTTTCCCAGGGTTACTGTTAGGCTTAGGCCTAGGGCTAGGATTTTTGAAACTAGGAAGCCCTTAGCTCCAGGCACACTGCAGCTGTTCAAGGCATCCCAAGGGGAGTACAAAAGTGCAGCAACATGGCAGCTTTCACAGCTTTTTCCTTGGCACCATCCCTATACCTAGGCTGATTTATCTGCCTAGGGTTAGGGTTAGGGTTCAGCCTAGGGCTTGGATTTCTTTAACCAGGAAGCCCTGAGTTCCAGGCTTACTTCATCTGCCAAAGGCATCCCAAAGGGAGTGCAGAAGTGCCACAACATGGCTGCTTTCACGGCTTTTTCCTTGGCAAGAAGCCTAACATCAGGCTGATTTACTTTCCCAGGGTTACTGTTAGGCTTAGGCCTAGGGCTAGGATTTTTGAAACTAGGAAGCCCTTAGCTCCAGGCACACTGCAGCTGTTCAAGGCATCTCAAGGGGAGTACAAAAGTGCAACAACATGGCAGCTTTCACAGCTTTTTCCTTGGCACCATCCCTATACCTAGGCTGATTTATCTGCCTAGGGTTAGGGTTAGGGTTCAGCCTAGGGCTTGGATTTCTTTAACCAGGAAGCCCTGAGTTCCAGGCTTACTTCATCTGCCAAAGGCATCCCAAAGGGAGTGCAGAAGTGCCACAACATGGCTGCTTTCACGGCTTTTTGCTTGGCAAGAAGCCTAACATCAGGCTGATTTACTTTCCCAGGGTTACTGTTCGGCTTAGGCCTAGGGCTAGGATTTTTGAAACTAGGAAGCCCTTAGCTCCAGGCACACTGCAGCTGTTCAAGGCATCCCAAGGGGAGTACAAAAGTGCAACAACATGGCAGCTTTCACAGCTTTTTCCTTGGCACCATCCCTATACCTAGGCTGATTTATCTGCCTAGGGTTAGGGTTAGGGTTCAGCCTAGGGCTTGAATTTTTTTTACCAGGAAGCCCTGAGTTCCAGGCTTACTTCATCTGCCAAAGGCATCCCAAAGGGAGTGCAGAAGTGCCACAACATGGCTGCTTTCACGGCTTTTCCCTTAGGAAGAACCCTAATACCCGGCTGATTTACCTTCCTAGGGTTACTGTTAGGCTTAGGCCTAGGACTTTTAAAACCAGGAAGCCCTGGCCTCCAGGCACACTGCAGCTGCGAAAGGCATCCCAAGGGGAGCGCAAAAGTGACGCAACTTGGCTGCCACCACTGATATTTCCATGAGACCATCCCGAACCATAGGTTGATTTTCCTTCCTAGGGTTAAGGTTTGAGTTACGCCTAGGGTAAGGGTTCTATTAACCAGAAAGCCCTGAGTTCCAAGAACACAGCAGCTGCGAAGGACTAGCCAAGAAGAGCGCAAAAGTACCACAACATGCCTGCCTCCACAGCTTTTTCCTTGGGGACATGCCTAATTCCTGGCTGATTTGCCTTTCTCGTCATAGGGTTGGGGTTCGGCCTAGGGCTAGGATTTTTAAAAGCAGGAAGCCCTGAGTTCCAGGCACACTGGAGCTGTGAAAGGCATCCAAAAGGGAGTGCAAAAGTGCCACAACATGTCTGTTTCACGGCTTTTTCCTTGGCAAGAAGCCTAACATCAGGCTGATTTACTTTCCCAGGGTTACTGTTAGGCTTAGGCCTAGGGCTAGGATTTTTGAAACTAGGAGGCCCTTAGCTCCAGGCACACTGCAGCTGTTCAAGGCATCCCAAGGGGAGTACAAAAGTGCAACAACATGGCAGCTTTCACAGCTTTTTCCTTGGCACCATCCCTATACCTAGGCTGATTTATCTGCCTAGGGTTAGGGTTAGGGTTCAGCCTAGGGCTTGAATTTCTTTAACCAGGAAGCCCTGAGTTCCAGGCTTACTTCATCTGCCAAAGGCATCCCAAAGGGAGTGCAGAAGTGCCACAACATGGCTGCTTTCACGGCTTTTCCCTTAGGAAGAACCCTAATACCCGGCTGATTTACCTTCCTAGGGTTACTGTTAGGCTTAGGCCTAGGACTTTTAAAACCAGGAAGCCCTGGGCTCCAGGCACACTGCAGCTGCAAAAGGCATCCCAAGGGGAGCGCAAAAGTGACGCAACCTGGCTGCCACCACTGATATTTCCATGAGACCATCCCGAACCATAGGCTGATTTTCCTTCCTAGGGTTAAGGTTTGAGTTACGCCTAGGGTAAGGGTCTATTAACCAGAAAGCCCTGAGTTCCAAGAACACAGCAGCTGCGAAGGACTAGCCAAGAAGAGCGCAAAAGTACCACAACATGCCTGCCTCCACAGCTTTTTCCTTGGGGACATGCCTAATTCCTGGCTGATTTGCCTTTCTCGTCTTAGGGTTGGGGTTCGGCCTAGGGCTAGGATTTTTAAAAGCAGGAAGCCCTGAGTTCCAGGCACACTGGAGCTGTGAAAGGCATCCAAAAGGGAGTGCAAAAGTGCCACAACATGGCTGCTTTCACGCCTTTTTCCTTGGCAAGAAGCCTAACACCAGGCTGACATACTTTCCCAGGGTTACTGTTAGGCTTAGGCCTAGGGCTAGGATTTTTGAAACTAGGAAGCCCTGGGCTCCAGGCACACTGCAGCTGTTCAAGGCATCCCAAGGGGAGTACAAAAGTGCAACAACATGGCAGCTTTCACAGCTTTTTCCTTGGCACCATCCCTATACCTAGGCTGATTTATCTGCCTAGGGTTAGGGTTAGGGTTCAGCCTAGGGCTTGGATTTCTTTAACCAGGAAGCCCTGAGTTCCAGGCTTACTTCATCTGCCAAAGGCATCCCAAAGGGAGTGCAGAAGTGCCACAACATGGCTGCTTTCACGGCTTTTCCCTTAGGAAGAACCCTAATACCCGGCTGATTTACCTTCCTAGGGTTACTGTTAGGCTTAGGCCTAGGACTTTTAAAACCAGGAAGCCCTGGGCTCCAGGCACACTGCAGCTGCAAAAGGCATCCCAAGGGGAGCGCAAAAGTGACGCAACTTGGCTGCCACCACTGATATTTCCATGAGACCATCCCGAACCATAGGCTGATTTTCCTTCCTAGGGTTAAGGTTTGAGTAACGCCTAGGGTAAGGGTTCTATTAACCAGAAAGCCCTGAGTTCCAAGAACACAGCAGCTGCGAAGGACAAGCCAAGAAGAGCGCAAAAGTACCACAACATGCCTGCCTCCACAGCTTTTTCCTTGGGGACATGCCTAATTCCTGGCTGATTTGCCTTTCTCGTCTTAGGGTTGCGGTTCGGCCTAGGGCTTGGATTTTCAAAAGCAGGAAGCCCTGAGTTCCAGGCACACTGGAGCTGTGAAAGGCATCCAAAAGGGAGTGCAAAAGTGCCACAACATGGCTGTTTCATGGCTTTTTCCTTGGCAAGAAGCCTAACATCAGGCTGATTTACTTTCCCAGGGTTACTGTTAGGCTTAGGCCTAGGGCTAGGAGTTTTGAAACTAGGAAGCCCTTAGCTCCAGGCACACTGCAGCTGTTCAAGGCATCCCAAGGGGAGTACAAAAGTGCAGCAACATGGCAGCTTTCACAGCTTTTTCCTTGGCACCATCCCTATACCTAGGCTGATTTATCTGCCTAGGGTTAGGGTTAGGGTTCAGCCTAGGGCTTGGATTTCTTTAACCAGGAAGCCCTGAGTTCCAGGCTTACTTCATCTGCCAAAGGCATCCCAAAGGGAGTGCAGAAGTGCCACAACATGGCTGCTTTCACGGCTTTTTCCTTGGCAAGAAGCCTAACATCAGGCTGATTTACTTTCCCAGGGTTACTGTTAGGCTTAGGCCTAGGGCTAGGATTTTTGAAACTAGGAGGCCCTTAGCTCCAGGCACACTGCAGCTGTTCAAGGCATCCCAAGGGGAGTACAAAAGTGCAACAACATGGCAGCTTTCACAGCTTTTTCCTTGGCACCATCCCTATACCTAGGCTGATTTATCTGCCTAGGGTTAGGGTTAGGGTTCAGCCTAGGGCTTGAATTTCTTTAACCAGGAAGCCCTGAGTTCCAGGCTTACTTCATCTGCCAAAGGCATCCCAAAGGGAGTGCAGAAGTGCCACAACATGGCTGCTTTCACGGCTTTTCCCTTAGGAAGAACCCTAATACCCGGCTGATTTACCTTCCTAGGGTTACTGTTAGGCTTAGGCCTAGGACTTTTAAAACCAGGAAGCCCTGGGCTCCAGGCACACTGCAGCTGCAAAAGGCATCCCAAGGGGAGCGCAAAAGTGACGCAACCTGGCTGCCACCACTGATATTTCCATGAGACCATCCCGAACCATAGGCTGATTTTCCTTCCTAGGGTTAAGGTTTGAGTTACGCCTAGGGTAAGGGTCTATTAACCAGAAAGCCCTGAGTTCCAAGAACACAGCAGCTGCGAAGGACTAGCCAAGAAGAGCGCAAAAGTACCACAACATGCCTGCCTCCACAGCTTTTTCCTTGGGGACATGCCTAATTCCTGGCTGATTTGCCTTTCTCGTCTTAGGGTTGGGGTTCGGCCTAGGGCTAGGATTTTTAAAAGCAGGAAGCCCTGAGTTCCAGGCACACTGGAGCTGTGAAAGGCATCCAAAAGGGAGTGCAAAAGTGCCACAACATGGCTGCTTTCACGCCTTTTTCCTTGGCAAGAAGCCTAACACCAGGCTGACATACTTTCCCAGGGTTACTGTTAGGCTTAGGCCTAGGGCTAGGATTTTTGAAACTAGGAAGCCCTGGGCTCCAGGCACACTGCAGCTGTTCAAGGCATCCCAAGGGGAGTACAAAAGTGCAACAACATGGCAGCTTTCACAGCTTTTTCCTTGGCACCATCCCTATACCTAGGCTGATTTATCTGCCTAGGGTTAGGGTTAGGGTTCAGCCTAGGGCTTGGATTTCTTTAACCAGGAAGCCCTGAGTTCCAGGCTTACTTCATCTGCCAAAGGCATCCCAAAGGGAGTGCAGAAGTGCCACAACATGGCTGCTTTCACGGCTTTTCCCTTAGGAAGAACCCTAATACCCGGCTGATTTACCTTCCTAGGGTTACTGTTAGGCTTAGGCCTAGGACTTTTAAAACCAGGAAGCCCTGGGCTCCAGGCACACTGCAGCTGCAAAAGGCATCCCAAGGGGAGCGCAAAAGTGACGCAACTTGGCTGCCACCACTGATATTTCCATGAGACCATCCCGAACCATAGGCTGATTTTCCTTCCTAGGGTTAAGGTTTGAGTTACGCCTAGGGTAAGGGTTCTATTAACCAGAAAGCCCTGAGTTCCAAGAACACAGCAGCTGCGAAGGACAAGCCAAGAAGAGCGCAAAAGTACCACAACATGCCTGCCTCCACAGCTTTTTCCTTGGGGACATGCCTAATTCCTGGCTGATTTGCCTTTCTCGTCTTAGGGTTGCGGTTCGGCCTAGGGCTTGGATTTTCAAAAGCAGGAAGCCCTGAGTTCCAGGCACACTGGAGCTGTGAAAGGCATCCAAAAGGGAGTGCAAAAGTGCCACAACATGGCTGTTTCATGGCTTTTTCCTTGGCAAGAAGCCTAACATCAGGCTGATTTACTTTCCCAGGGTTACTGTTAGGCTTAGGCCTAGGGCTAGGAGTTTTGAAACTAGGAAGCCCTTAGCTCCAGGCACACTGCAGCTGTTCAAGGCATCCCAAGGGGAGTACAAAAGTGCAGCAACATGGCAGCTTTCACAGCTTTTTCCTTTGCACCATCCCTATACCTAGGCTGATTTATCTGCCTAGGGTTAGGGTTAGGGTTCAGCCTAGGGCTTGGATTTCTTTAACCAGGAAGCCCTGAGTTCCAGGCTTACTTCATCTGCCAAAGGCATCCCAAAGGGAGTGCAGAAGTGCCACAACATGGCTGCTTTCACGGCTTTTTCCTTGGCAAGAAGCCTAACATCAGGCTGATTTACTTTCCCAGGGTTACTGTTAGGCTTAGGCCTAGGGCTAGGAGTTTTGAAACTAGGAAGCCCTTAGCTCCAGGCACACTGCAGCTGTTCAAGGCATCCCAAGGGGAGTACAAAAGTGCAACAACATGGCAGCTTTCACAGCTTTTTCCTTGGCACCATCCCTATACCTAGGCTGATTTATCTGCCTAGGGTTAGGGTTAGGGTTCAGCCTAGGGCTTGGATTTCTTTAACCAGGAAGCCCTGAGTTCCAGGCTTACTTCATCTGCCAAAGGCATCGCAAAGGGAGTGCAGAAGTGCCACAACATGGCTGCTTTCACGGCTTTTTCCTTGGCAAGAAGCCTAACATCAGGCTGATTTACTTTCCCAGGGTTACTGTTCGGCTTAGGCCTAGGGCTAGGATTTTTGAAACTAGGAAGCCCTTAGCTCCAGGCACACTGCAGCTGTTCAAGGCATCCCAAGGGGAGTACAAAAGTGCAACAACATGGCAGCTTTCACAGCTTTTTCCTTGGCACCATCCCTATACCTAGGCTGATTTATCTGCCTAGGGTTAGGGTTAGGGTTCAGCCTAGGGCTTGAATTTTTTTTACCAGGAAGCCCTGAGTTCCAGGCTTACTTCATCTGCCAAAGGCATCCCAAAGGGAGTGCAGAAGTGCCACAACATGGCTGCTTTCACGGCTTTTCCCTTAGGAAGAACCCTAATACCCGGCTGATTTACCTTCCTAGGGTTACTGTTAGGCTTAGGCCTAGGACTTTTAAAACCAGGAAGCCCTGGGCTCCAGGCACACTGCAGCTGCGAAAGGCATCCCAAGGGGAGCGCAAAAGTGACGCAACTTGGCTGCCACCACTGATATTTCCATGAGACCATCCCGAACCATAGGTTGATTTTCCTTCCTAGGGTTAAGGTTTGAGTTACGCCTAGGGTAAGGGTTCTATTAACCAGAAAGCCCTGAGTTCCAAGAACACAGCAGCTGCGAAGGACAAGCCAAGAAGAGCGCAAAAGTACCACAACATGCCTGCCTCCACAGCTTTTTCCTTGGGGACATGCCTAATTCCTGGCTGATTTGCCTTTCTCGTCTTAGGGTTGCGGTTCGGCCTAGGGCTAGGATTTTTAAAAGCAGGAAGCCCTGAGTTCCAGGCACACTGGAGCTGTGAAAGGCATCCAAAAGGGAGTGCAAAAGTGCCACAACATGGCTGCTTTCACGCCTTTTTCCTTGGCAAGAAGCCTAACATCAGGCTGATTTACTTTCCCAGGGTTACTGTTAGGCTTAGGCCTAGGGCTAGGATTTTTGAAACTAGGAGGCCCTTAGCTCCAGGCACACTGCAGCTGTTCAAGGCATCCCAAGGGGAGTACAAAAGTGCAACAACATGGCAGCTTTCACAGCTTTTTCCTTGGCACCATCCCTATACCTAGGCTGATTTATCTGCCTAGGGTTAGGGTTAGGGTTCAGCCTAGGGCTTGAATTTCTTTAACCAGGAAGCCCTGAGTTCCAGGCTTACTTCATCTGCCAAAGGCATCGCAAAGGGAGTGCAGAAGTGCCACAACATGGCTGCTTTCACGGCTTTTCCCTTAGGAAGAACCCTAATACCCGGCTGATTTACCTTCCTAGGGTTACTGTTAGGCTTAGGCCTAGGACTTTTAAAACCAGGAAGCCCTGGGCTCCAGGCACACTGCAGCTGCAAAAGGCATCCCAAGGGGAGCGCAAAAGTGACGCAACTTGGCTGCCACCACTGATATTTCCATGAGACCATCCCGAACCATAGGCTGATTTTCCTTCCTAGGGTTAAGGTTTGAGTTACGCCTAGGGTAAGGGTTCTATTAACCAGAAAGCCCTGAGTTCCAAGAACACAGCAGCTGCGAAGGACTAGCCAAGAAGAGCGCAAAAGTACCACAACATGCCTGCCTCCACAGCTTTTTCCTTGGGGACATGCCTAATTCCTGGCTGATTTGCCTTTCTCGTCTTAGGGTTGCGGTTCGGCCTAGGGCTTGGATTTTTAAAATCAGGAATCCCTGAGTTCCAGGCACACTGGAGCTGTGAAAGGCATCCAAAAGGGAGTGCAAAAGTGCCACAACATGGCTGCTTTCACGGCTTTTTCCTTGGCAAGAAACCTAACATCAGGCTGATTTACTTTCCCAGGGTTACTGTTAGGCTTAGGCCTAGGGCTAGGATTTTTGAAACTAGGAAGCCCTGGGCTCCAGGCACACTGCAGCTGTTCAAGGCATCCCAAGGGGAGTACAAAAGTGCAACAACATGGCAGCTTTCACAGCTTTTTCCTTGGCACCATCCCTATACCTAGGCTGATTTATCTGCCTAGGGTTAGGGTTAGGGTTCAGCCTAGGGCTTGGATTTCTTTAACCAGGAAGCCCTGAGTTCCAGGCTTACTTCATCTGCCAAAGGCATCCCAAAGGGAGTGCAGAAGTGCCACAACATGGCTGCTTTCACGGCTTTTCCCTTAGGAAGAACCCTAATACCCGGCTGATTTACCTTCCTAGGGTTACTGTTAGGCTTAGGCCTAGGACTTTTAAAACCAGGAAGCCCTGGGCTCCAGGCACACTGCAGCTGCAAAAGGCATCCCAAGGGGAGCGCGAAAGTGACGCAACTTGGCTGCCACCACTGATATTTCCATGAGACCATCCCGAACCACAGGCTGATTTTCCTTCCTAGGGTTAAGGTTTGAGTTACGCCTAGGGTAAGGGTTCTATTAACCAGAAAGCCCTGAGTTCCAAGAACACAGCAGCTGCGAAGGACTAGCCAAGAAGAGCGCAAAAGTACCACAACATGCCTGCCTCCACAGCTTTTTCCTTGGGGACATGCCTAATTCCTGGCTGATTTGCCTTTCTCGTCTTAGGGTTGCGGTTCGGTCTAGGGCTAGGATTTTTAAAAGCAGGAAGCCCTGAGTTCCAGGCACACTGGAGCTGTGAAAGGCATCCAAAAGGGAGTGCAAAAGCGCCACAACATAGCTGCTTTCACGGCTTTTTCCTTGGCAAGAAGCCTAACATCAGGCTGATTTACTTTCCCAGGGTTACTGTTAGGCTTAGGCCTAGGGCTAGGATTTTTGAAATTAGGAAGCCCTGGGCTCCAGGCACACTGCAGCTGTTCAAGGCATCCCAAGGGGAGTACAAAAGTGCAACAACATGGCAGCTTTCACAGCTTTTTCCTTGGCACCATCCCTATACCTAGGCTGATTTATCTGCCTAGGGTTAGGGTTAGGGTTCAGCCTAGGGCTTGGATTTCTTTAACCAGGAAGCCCTGAGTTCCAGGCTTACTTCATCTGCCAAAGGCATCCCAAAGGGAGTGCAGAAGTGCCACAACATGGCTGCTTTCACGGCTTTTTCCTTGGCAAGAAGCCTAACATCAGGCTGATTTACTTTCCCAGGGTTACTGTTAGGCTTAGGCCTAGGGCTAGGATTTTTGAAACTAGGAAGCCCTTAGCTCCAGGCACACTGCAGCTGTTCAAGGCATCCCAAGGGGAGTACAAAAGTGCAACAACATGGCAGCTTTCACAGCTTTTTCCTTGGCACCATCCCTATACCTAGGCTGATTTATCTGCCTAGGGTTAGGGTTAGGGTTCAGCCTAGGGCTTGGATTTCTTTAACCAGGAAGCCCTGAGTTCCAGGCTTACTTCATCTGCCAAAGGCATCCCAAAGGGAGTGCAGAAGTGCCACAACATGGCTGCTTTCACGGCTTTTCCCTTAGGAAGAACCCTAATACCCGGCTGATTTACCTTCCTAGGGTTACTGTTAGGCTTAGGCCTAGGACTTTTAAAACCAGGAAGCCCTGGGCTCCAGGCACACTGCAGCTGCAAAAGGCATCCCAAGGGGAGCGCAAAAGTGACGCAACTTGGCTGCCACCACTGATATTTCCATGAGACCATCCCGAACCATAGGTTGATTTTCCTTCCTAGGGTTAAGGTTTGAGTTACGCCTAGGGTAAGGGTTCTATTAACCAGAAAGCCCTGAGTTCCAAGAACACAGCAGCTGCGAAGGACTAGCCAAGAAGAGCGCAAAAGTACCACAACATGCCTGCCTCCACAGCTTTTTCCTTGGGGACATGCCTAATTCCTGGCTGATTTGCCTTTCTCGTCTTAGGGTTGCGGTTCGGCCTAGGGCTAGGATTTTTAAAAGCAGGAAGCCCTGAGTTCCAGGCACACTGGAGCTGTGAAAGGCATCCAAAAGGGAGTGCAAAAGTGCCACAACATGGCTGCTTTCACGGCTTTTTCCTTGGCAAGAAGCCTAACATCAGGCTGATTTACTTTCCCAGGGTTACTGTTAGGCTTAGGCCTAGGGCTAGGAGTTTTGAAACTAGGAAGCCCTGGGCTCCAGGCACACTGCAGCTGTTCAAGGCATCCCAAGGGGAGTACAAAAGTGCAACAACATGGCAGCTTTCACAGCTTTTTCCTTGGCACCATCCCTATACCTAGGCTGATTTATCTGCCTAGGGTTAGGGTTAGGGTTCAGCCTAGGGCTTGGATTTCTTTAACCAGGAAGCCCTGAGTTCCAGGCTTACTTCATCTGCCAAAGGCATCCCAAAGGGAGTGCAGAAGTGCCACAACATGGCTGCTTTCACGGCTTTTCCCTTAGGAAGAACCCTAATACCCGGCTGATTTACCTTCCTAGGGTTACTGTTAGGCTTAGGCCTAGGACTTTTAAAACCAGGAAGCCCTGGGCTCCAGGCACACTGCAGCTGCAAAAGGCATCCCAAGGGGAGCGCAAAAGTGACGCAACTTGGCTGCCACCACTGATATTTCCATGAGACCATCCCGAACCATAGGCTGATTTTCCTTCCTAGGGTTAAGGTTTGAGTTACGCCTAGGGTAAGAGTTCTATTAACCAGAAAGCCCTGAGTTCCAAGAACACAGCAGCTGCGAAGGACTAGCCAAGAAGAGCGCAAAAGTACCACAACATGCCTGCCTCCACAGCTTTTTCCTTGGGGACATGCCTAATTCCTGGCTGATTTGCCTTTCTCGTCTTAGGGTTGGGGTTCGGCCTAGGGCTAGGATTTTTAAAAGCAGGAAGCCCTGAGTTCCAGGCACACTGGAGCTGTGAAAGGCATCCAAAAGGGAGTGCAAAAGTGCCACAACATGGCTGTTTCACGGCTTTTTCCTTGGCAAGAAGCCTAACATCAGGCTGATTTACTTTCCCAGGGTTACTGTTAGGCTTAGGCCTAGGGCTAGGATTTTTGAAACTAGGAAGCCCTTAGCTCCAGGCACACTGCAGCTGTTCAAGGCATCCCAAGGGGAGTACAAAAGTGCAACAACATGGCAGCTTTCACAGCTTTTTCCTTGGCACCATCCCTATACCTAGGCTGATTTATCTGCCTAGGGTTAGGGTTAGGGTTCAGCCTAGGGCTTGGATTTCTTTAACCAGGAAGCCCTGAGTTCCAGGCTTACTTCATCTGCCAAAGGCATCCCAAAGGGAGTGCAGAAGTGCCACAACATGGCTGCTTTCACGGCTTTTTCCTTGGCAAGAAGCCTAACATCAGGCTGATTTACTTTCCCAGGGTTACTGTTAGGCTTAGGCCTAGGGCTAGGATTTTTGAAACTAGGAAGCCCTTAGCTCCAGGCACACTGCAGCTGTTCAAGGCATCCCAAGGGGAGTACAAAAGTGCAACAACATGGCAGCTTTCACAGCTTTTTCCTTGGCACCATCCCTATACCTAGGCTGATTTATCTGCCTAGGGTTAGGGTTAGGGTTCAGCCTAGGGCTTGGATTTCTTTAACCAGGAAGCCCTGAGTTCCAGGCTTACTTCATCTGCCAAAGGCATCCCAAAGGGAGTGCAGAAGTGCCACAACATGGCTGCTTTCACGGCTTTTCCCTTAGGAAGAACCCTAATACCCGGCTGATTTACCTTCCTAGGGTTACTGTTAGGCTTAGGCCTAGGACTTTTAAAACCAGGAAGCCCTGGGCTCCAGGCACACTGCAGCTGCAAAAGGCATCCCAAGGGGAGCGCAAAAGTGACGCAACTTGGCTGCCACCACTGATATTTCCATGAGACCATCCCGAACCATAGGCTGATTTTCCTTCCTAGGGTTAAGGTTTGAGTTACGCCTAGGGTAAGGGTCTATTAACCAGAAAGCCCTGAGTTCCAAGAACACAGCAGCTGCGAAGGACTAGCCAAGAAGAGCGCAAAAGTACCACAACATGCCTGCCTCCACAGCTTTTTCCTTGGGGACATGCCTAATTCCTGGCTGATTTGCCTTTCTCGTCATAGGGTTGGGGTTCGGCCTAGGGCTAGGATTTTTAAAATCAGGAATCCCTGAGTTCCAGGCACACTGGAGCTGTGAAAGGCATCCAAAAGGGAGTGCAAAAGTGCCACAACATGGCTGCTTTCACGGCTTTTTCCTTGGCAAGAAACCTAACATCAGGCTGATTTACTTTCCCAGGGTTACTGTTAGGCTTAGGCCTAGGGCTAGGATTTTTGAAACTAGGAGGCCCTTAGCTCCAGGCACACTGCAGCTGTTCAAGGCATCCCAAGGGGAGTACAAAAGTGCAACAACATGGCAGCTTTCACAGCTTTTTCCTTGGCACCATCCCTATACCTAGGCTGATTTATCTGCCTAGGGTTAGGGTTAGGGTACAGCCTAGGGCTTGGATTTCTTTAACCAGGAAGCCCTGAGTTCCAGGCTTACTTCATCTGCCAAAGGCATCCCAAAGGGAGTGCAGAAGTGCCACAACATGGCTGCTTTCACGGCTTTTCCCTTAGGAAGAACCCTAATACCCGGCTGATTTACCTTCCTAGGGTTACTGTTAGGCTTAGGCCTAGGACTTTTAAAACCAGGAAGCCCTGGGCTCCAGGCACACTGCAGCTGCAAAAGGCATCCCAAGGGGAGCGCAAAAGTGACGCAACTTGGCTGCCACCACTGATATTTCCATGAGACCATCCCGAACCATAGGCTGATTTTCCTTCCTAGGGTTAAGGTTTGAGTTACGCCTAGGGTAAGGGTTCTATTAACCAGAAAGCCCTGAGTTCCAAGAACACAGCAGCTGCGAAGGACTAGCCAAGAAGAGCGCAAAAGTACCACAACATGCCTGCCTCCACAGCTTTTTCCTTGGGGACATGCCTAATTCCTGGCTGATTTGCCTTTCTCGTCTTAGGGTTGCGGTTCGGCCTAGGGCTAGGATTTTTAAAAGCAGGAAGCCCTGAGTTCCAGGCACACTGGAGCTGTGAAAGGCATCCAAAAGGGAGTGCAAAAGTGCCACAACATGGCTGCTTTCACGGCTTTTTCCTTGGCAAGAAGCCTAACATCAGGCTGACATACTTTCCCAGGGTTACTGTTAGGCTTAGGCCTAGGGCTAGGATTTTTGAAACTAGGAAGCCCTTAGCTCCAGGCACACTGCAGCTGTTCAAGGCATCCCAAGGGGAGTACAAAAGTGCAACAACATGGCAGCTTTCACAGCTTTTTCCTTGGCACCATCCCTATACCTAGGCTGATTTATCTGCCTAGGGTTAGGGTTAGGGTTCAGCCTAGGGCTTGAATTTTTTTAACCAGGAGGCCCTGAGTTCCAGGCTTACTTCATCTGCCAAAGGCATCCCAAAGGGAGTGCAGAAGTGCCACAACATGGCTGCTTTCACGGCTTTTCCCTTAGGAAGAACCCTAATACCCGGCTGATTTACCTTCCTAGGGTTACTGTTAGGCTTAGGCCTAGGACTTTTAAAACCAGGAAGCCCTGGGCTCCAGGCACACTGCAGCTGCAAAAGGCATCCCAAGGGGAGCGCAAAAGTGACGCAACTTGGCTGCCACCACTGATATTTCCATGAGACCATCCCGAAACATAGGCTGATTTTCCTTCCTAGGGTTAAGGTTTGAGTTACGCCTAGGGTAAGGGTTCTATTAACCAGAAAGCCCTGAGTTCCAAGAACACAGCAGCTGCGAAGGACTAGCCAAGAAGAGCGCAAAAGTACCACAACATGCCTGCCTCCACAGCTTTTTCCTTGGGGACATGCCTAATTCCTGGCTGATTTGCCTTTCTCGTCTTAGGGTTGCGGTTCGGCCTAGGGCTAGGATTTTTAAAAGCAGGAAGCCCTGAGTTCCAGGCACACTGGAGCTGTGAAAGGCATCCAAAAGGGAGTGCAAAAGTGCAACAACATGGCTGCTTTCACGGCTTTTTCCTTGGCAAGAAGCCTAACATCAGGCTGATTTACTTTCCCAGGGTTACTGTTAGGCTTAGGCCTAGGGCTAGGATTTTTGAAACTAGGAGGCCCTTAGCTCCAGGCACACTGCAGCTGTTCAAGGCATCCCAAGGGGAGTACAAAAGTGCAACAACATGGCAGCTTTCACAGCTTTTTCCTTGGCACCATCCCTATACCTAGGCTGATTTATCTGCCTAGGGTTAGGGTTAGGGTTCAGCCTAGGGCTTGAATTTTTTTTACCAGGAAGCCCTGAGTTCCAGGCTTACTTCATCTGCCAAAGGCATCCCAAAGGGAGTGCAGAAGTGCCACAACATGGCTGCTTTCACGGCTTTTCCCTTAGGAAGAACCCTAATACCCGGCTGATTTACCTTCCTAGGGTTACTGTTAGGCTTAGGCCTAGGACTTTTAAAACCAGGAAGCCCTGGCCTCCAGGCACACTGCAGCTGCAAAAGGCATCCCAAGGGGAGCGCAAAAGTGACGCAACTTGGCTGCCACCACTGATATTTCCATGAGACCATCCCGAACCATAGGCTGATTTTCCTTCCTAGGGTTAAGGTTTGAGTTACGCCTAGGGTAAGGGTCTATTAACCAGAAAGCCCTGAGTTCCAAGAACACAGCAGCTGCGAAGGACTAGCCAAGAAGAGCGCAAAAGTACCACAACATGCCTGCCTCCACAGCTTTTTCCTTGGGGACATGCCTAATTCCTGGCTGATTTGCCTTTCTCGTCTTAGGGTTGGGGTTCGGCCTAGGGCTAGGATTTTTAAAATCAGGAAGCCCTGAGTTCCAGGCACACTGGAGCTGTGAAAGGCATCCAAAAGGGAGTGCAAAAGTGCCACAACATGGCTGCTTTCACGGCTTTTTCCTTGGCAAGAAGCCTAACACCAGGCTGACATACTTTCCCAGGGTTACTGTTAGGCTTAGGCCTAGGGCTAGGAGTTTTGAAACTAGGAAGCCCTGGGCTCCAGGCACACTGCAGCTGTTCAAGGCATCCCAAGGGGAGTACAAAAGTGCAACAACATGGCAGCTTTCACAGCTTTTTCCTTGGCACCATCCCTATACCTAGGCTGATTTATCTGCCTAGGGTTAGGGTTAGGGTTCAGCCTAGGTCTTGAATTTTTTTACCAGGAAGCCCTGAGTTCCAGGCTTACTTCATCTGCCAAAGGCATCCCAAAGGGAGTGCAGAAGTGCCACAACATGGCTGCTTTCACGGCTTTTCCCTTAGGAAGAACCCTAATACCCGGCTGATTTACCTTCCTAGGGTTACTGTTAGGCTTAGGCCTAGGACTTTTAAAACCAGGAAGCCCTGGGCTCCAGGCACACTGCAGCTGCAAAAGGCATCCCAAGGGGAGCGCGAAAGTGACGCAACTTGGCTGCCACCACTGATATTTCCATGAGACCATCCCGAACCATAGGCTGATTTTCCTTCCTAGGGTTAAGGTTTGAGTTACGCCTAGGGTAAGGGTTCTATTAACCAGAAAGCCCTGAGTTCCAAGAACACAGCAGCTGCGAAGGACTAGCCAAGAAGAGCGCAAAAGTACCACAACATGCCTGCCTCCACAGCTTTTTCCTTGGGGACATGCCTAATTCCTGGCTGATTTGCCTTTCTCGTCTTAGGGTTGCGGTTCGGTCTAGGGCTAGGATTTTTAAAAGCAGGAAGCCCTGAGTTCCAGGCACACTGGAGCTGTGAAAGGCATCCAAAAGGGAGTGCAAAAGCGCCACAACATAGCTGCTTTCACGGCTTTTTCCTTGGCAAGAAGCCTAACATCAGGCTGATTTACTTTCCCAGGGTTACTGTTAGGCTTAGGCCTAGGGCTAGGATTTTTGAAATTAGGAAGCCCTGGGCTCCAGGCACACTGCAGCTGTTCAAGGCATCCCAAGGGGAGTACAAAAGTGCAACAACATGGCAGCTTTCACAGCTTTTTCCTTGGCACCATCCCTATACCTAGGCTGATTTATCTGCCTAGGGTTAGGGTTAGGGTTCAGCCTAGGGCTTGGATTTCTTTAACCAGGAAGCCCTGAGTTCCAGGCTTACTTCATCTGCCAAAGGCATCCCAAAGGGAGTGCAGAAGTGCCACAACATGGCTGCTTTCACGGCTTTTTCCTTGGCAAGAAGCCTAACATCAGGCTGATTTACTTTCCCAGGGTTACTGTTAGGCTTAGGCCTAGGGCTAGGATTTTTGAAACTAGGAAGCCCTTAGCTCCAGGCACACTGCAGCTGTTCAAGGCATCCCAAGGGGAGTACAAAAGTGCAACAACATGGCAGCTTTCACAGCTTTTTCCTTGGCACCATCCCTATACCTAGGCTGATTTATCTGCCTAGGGTTAGGGTTAGGGTTCAGCCTAGGGCTTGGATTTCTTTAACCAGGAAGCCCTGAGTTCCAGGCTTACTTCATCTGCCAAAGGCATCCCAAAGGGAGTGCAGAAGTGCCACAACATGGCTGCTTTCACGGCTTTTCCCTTAGGAAGAACCCTAATACCCGGCTGATTTACCTTCCTAGGGTTACTGTTAGGCTTAGGCCTAGGACTTTTAAAACCAGGAAGCCCTGGGCTCCAGGCACACTGCAGCTGCAAAAGGCATCCCAAGGGGAGCGCAAAAGTGACGCAACTTGGCTGCCACCACTGATATTTCCATGAGACCATCCCGAACCATAGGTTGATTTTCCTTCCTAGGGTCAAGGTTTGAGTTACGCCTAGGGTAAGGGTTCTATTAACCAGAAAGCCCTGAGTTCCAAGAACACAGCAGCTGCGAAGGACTAGCCAAGAAGAGCGCAAAAGTACCACAACATGCCTGCCTCCACAGCTTTTTCCTTGGGGACATGCCTAATTCCTGGCTGATTTGCCTTTCTCGTCTTAGGGTTGCGGTTCGGCCTAGGGCTAGGATTTTTAAAAGCAGGAAGCCCTGAGTTCCAGGCACACTGGAGCTGTGAAAGGCATCCAAAAGGGAGTGCAAAAGTGCCACAACATGGCTGCTTTCACGGCTTTTTCCTTGGCAAGAAGCCTAACATCAGGCTGATTTACTTTCCCAGGGTTACTGTTAGGCTTAGGCCTAGGGCTAGGAGTTTTGAAACTAGGAAGCCCTGGGCTCCAGGCACACTGCAGCTGTTCAAGGCATCCCAAGGGGAGTACAAAAGTGCAACAACATGGCAGCTTTCACAGCTTTTTCCTTGGCACCATCCCTATACCTAGGCTGATTTATCTGCCTAGGGTTAGGGTTAGGGTTCAGCCTAGGGCTTGGATTTCTTTAACCAGGAAGCCCTGAGTTCCAGGCTTACTTCATCTGCCAAAGGCATCCCAAAGGGAGTGCAGAAGTGCCACAACATGGCTGCTTTCACGGCTTTTCCCTTAGGAAGAACCCTAATACCCGGCTGATTTACCTTCCTAGGGTTACTGTTAGGCTTAGGCCTAGGACTTTTAAAACCAGGAAGCCCTGGGCTCCAGGCACACTGCAGCTGCAAAAGGCATCCCAAGGGGAGCGCAAAAGTGACGCAACTTGGCTGCCACCACTGATATTTCCATGAGACCATCCCGAACCATAGGCTGATTTTCCTTCCTAGGGTTAAGGTTTGAGTTACGCCTAGGGTAAGAGTTCTATTAACCAGAAAGCCCTGAGTTCCAAGAACACAGCAGCTGCGAAGGACTAGCCAAGAAGAGCGCAAAAGTACCACAACATGCCTGCCTCCACAGCTTTTTCCTTGGGGACATGCCTAATTCCTGGCTGATTTGCCTTTCTCGTCTTAGGGTTGGGGTTCGGCCTAGGGCTAGGATTTTTAAAAGCAGGAAGCCCTGAGTTCCAGGCACACTGGAGCTGTGAAAGGCATCCAAAAGGGAGTGCAAAAGTGCCACAACATGGCTGTTTCACGGCTTTTTCCTTGGCAAGAAGCCTAACATCAGGCTGATTTACTTTCCCAGGGTTACTGTTAGGCTTAGGCCTAGGGCTAGGATTTTTGAAACTAGGAAGCCCTTAGCTCCAGGCACACTGCAGCTGTTCAAGGCATCCCAAGGGGAGTACAAAAGTGCAACAACATGGCAGCTTTCACAGCTTTTTCCTTGGCACCATCCCTATACCTAGGCTGATTTATCTGCCTAGGGTTAGGGTTAGGGTTCAGCCTAGGGCTTGGATTTCTTTAACCAGGAAGCCCTGAGTTCCAGGCTTACTTCATCTGCCAAAGGCATCCCAAAGGGAGTGCAGAAGTGCCACAACATGGCTGCTTTCACGGCTTTTTCCTTGGCAAGAAGCCTAACATCAGGCTGATTTACTTTCCCAGGGTTACTGTTAGGCTTAGGCCTAGGGCTAGGATTTTTGAAACTAGGAAGCCCTTAGCTCCAGGCACACTGCAGCTGTTCAAGGCATCCCAAGGGGAGTACAAAAGTGCAACAACATGGCAGCTTTCACAGCTTTTTCCTTGGCACCATCCCTATACCTAGGCTGATTTATCTGCCTAGGGTTAGGGTTAGGGTTCAGCCTAGGGCTTGGATTTCTTTAACCAGGAAGCCCTGAGTTCCAGGCTTACTTCATCTGCCAAAGGCATCCCAAAGGGAGTGCAGAAGTGCCACAACATGGCTGCTTTCACGGCTTTTCCCTTAGGAAGAACCCTAATACCCGGCTGATTTACCTTCCTAGGGTTACTGTTAGGCTTAGGCCTAGGACTTTTAAAACCAGGAAGCCCTGGGCTCCAGGCACACTGCAGCTGCAAAAGGCATCCCAAGGGGAGCGCAAAAGTGACGCAACTTGGCTGCCACCACTGATATTTCCATGAGACCATCCCGAACCATAGGTTGATTTTCCTTCCTAGGGTCAAGGTTTGAGTTACGCCTAGGGTAAGGGTTCTATTAACCAGAAAGCCCTGAGTTCCAAGAACACAGCAGCTGCGAAGGACTAGCCAAGAAGAGCGCAAAAGTACCACAACATGCCTGCCTCCACAGCTTTTTCCTTGGGGACATGCCTAATTCCTGGCTGATTTGCCTTTCTCGTCTTAGGGTTGCGGTTCGGCCTAGGGCTAGGATTTTTAAAAGCAGGAAGCCCTGAGTTCCAGGCACACTGGAGCTGTGAAAGGCATCCAAAAGGGAGTGCAAAAGTGCCACAACATGGCTGCTTTCACGGCTTTTTCCTTGGCAAGAAGCCTAACATCAGGCTGATTTACTTTCCCAGGGTTACTGTTAGGCTTAGGCCTAGGGCTAGGAGTTTTGAAACTAGGAAGCCCTGGGCTCCAGGCACACTGCAGCTGTTCAAGGCATCCCAAGGGGAGTACAAAAGTGCAACAACATGGCAGCTTTCACAGCTTTTTCCTTGGCACCATCCCTATACCTAGGCTGATTTATCTGCCTAGGGTTAGGGTTAGGGTTCAGCCTAGGGCTTGGATTTCTTTAACCAGGAAGCCCTGAGTTCCAGGCTTACTTCATCTGCCAAAGGCATCCCAAAGGGAGTGCAGAAGTGCCACAACATGGCTGCTTTCACGGCTTTTCCCTTAGGAAGAACCCTAATACCCGGCTGATTTACCTTCCTAGGGTTACTGTTAGGCTTAGGCCTAGGACTTTTAAAACCAGGAAGCCCTGGGCTCCAGGCACACTGCAGCTGCAAAAGGCATCCCAAGGGGAGCGCAAAAGTGACGCAACTTGGCTGCCACCACTGATATTTCCATGAGACCATCCCGAACCATAGGCTGATTTTCCTTCCTAGGGTTAAGGTTTGAGTTACGCCTAGGGTAAGAGTTCTATTAACCAGAAAGCCCTGAGTTCCAAGAACACAGCAGCTGCGAAGGACTAGCCAAGAAGAGCGCAAAAGTACCACAACATGCCTGCCTCCACAGCTTTTTCCTTGGGGACATGCCTAATTCCTGGCTGATTTGCCTTTCTCGTCTTAGGGTTGGGGTTCGGCCTAGGGCTAGGATTTTTAAAAGCAGGAAGCCCTGAGTTCCAGGCACACTGGAGCTGTGAAAGGCATCCAAAAGGGAGTGCAAAAGTGCCACAACATGGCTGTTTCACGGCTTTTTCCTTGGCAAGAAGCCTAACATCAGGCTGATTTACTTTCCCAGGGTTACTGTTAGGCTTAGGCCTAGGGCTAGGATTTTTGAAACTAGGAAGCCCTTAGCTCCAGGCACACTGCAGCTGTTCAAGGCATCCCAAGGGGAGTACAAAAGTGCAACAACATGGCAGCTTTCACAGCTTTTTCCTTGGCACCATCCCTATACCTAGGCTGATTTATCTGCCTAGGGTTAGGGTTAGGGTTCAGCCTAGGGCTTGGATTTCTTTAACCAGGAAGCCCTGAGTTCCAGGCTTACTTCATCTGCCAAAGGCATCCCAAAGGGAGTGCAGAAGTGCCACAACATGGCTGCTTTCACGGCTTTTTCCTTGGCAAGAAGCCTAACATCAGGCTGATTTACTTTCCCAGGGTTACTGTTAGGCTTAGGCCTAGGGCTAGGATTTTTGAAACTAGGAAGCCCTTAGCTCCAGGCACACTGCAGCTGTTCAAGGCATCCCAAGGGGAGTACAAAAGTGCAACAACATGGCAGCTTTCACAGCTTTTTCCTTGGCACCATCCCTATACCTAGGCTGATTTATCTGCCTAGGGTTAGGGTTAGGGTTCAGCCTAGGGCTTGGATTTCTTTAACCAGGAAGCCCTGAGTTCCAGGCTTACTTCATCTGCCAAAGGCATCCCAAAGGGAGTGCAGAAGTGCCACAACATGGCTGCTTTCACGGCTTTTCCCTTAGGAAGAACCCTAATACCCGGCTGATTTACCTTCCTAGGGTTACTGTTAGGCTTAGGCCTAGGACTTTTAAAACCAGGAAGCCCTGGGCTCCAGGCACACTGCAGCTGCAAAAGGCATCCCAAGGGGAGCGCAAAAGTGACGCAACTTGGCTGCCACCACTGATATTTCCATGAGACCATCCCGAACCATAGGCTGATTTTCCTTCCTAGGGTTAAGGTTTGAGTTACGCCTAGGGTAAGGGTCTATTAACCAGAAAGCCCTGAGTTCCAAGAACACAGCAGCTGCGAAGGACTAGCCAAGAAGAGCGCAAAAGTACCACAACATGCCTGCCTCCACAGCTTTTTCCTTGGGGACATGCCTAATTCCTGGCTGATTTGCCTTTCTCGTCATAGGGTTGGGGTTCGGCCTAGGGCTAGGATTTTTAAAATCAGGAAGCCCTGAGTTCCAGGCACACTGGAGCTGTGAAAGGCATCCAAAAGGGAGTGCAAAAGTGCCACAACATGGCTGCTTTCACGGCTTTTTCCTTGGCAAGAAACCTAACATCAGGCTGATTTACTTTCCCAGGGTTACTGTTAGGCTTAGGCCTAGGGCTAGGATTTTTGAAACTAGGAGGCCCTTAGCTCCAGGCACACTGCAGCTGTTCAAGGCATCCCAAGGGGAGTACAAAAGTGCAACAACATGGCAGCTTTCACAGCTTTTTCCTTGGCACCATCCCTATACCTAGGCTGATTTATCTGCCTAGGGTTAGGGTTAGGGTACAGCCTAGGGCTTGGATTTCTTTAACCAGGAAGCCCTGAGTTCCAGGCTTACTTCATCTGCCAAAGGCATCCCAAAGGGAGTGCAGAAGTGCCACAACATGGCTGCTTTCACGGCTTTTCCCTTAGGAAGAACCCTAATACCCGGCTGATTTACCTTCCTAGGGTTACTGTTAGGCTTAGGCCTAGGACTTTTAAAACCAGGAAGCCCTGGGCTCCAGGCACACTGCAGCTGCAAAAGGCATCCCAAGGGGAGCGCAAAAGTGACGCAACTTGGCTGCCACCACTGATATTTCCATGAGACCATCCCGAACCATAGGCTGATTTTCCTTCCTAGGGTTAAGGTTTGAGTTACGCCTAGGGTAAGGGTTCTATTAACCAGAAAGCCCTGAGTTCCAAGAACACAGCAGCTGCGAAGGACTAGCCAAGAAGAGCGCAAAAGTACCACAACATGCCTGCCTCCACAGCTTTTTCCTTGGGGACATGCCTAATTCCTGGCTGATTTGCCTTTCTCGTCTTAGGGTTGCGGTTCGGCCTAGGGCTAGGATTTTTAAAAGCAGGAAGCCCTGAGTTCCAGGCACACTGGAGCTGTGAAAGGCATCCAAAACAGAGTGCAAAAGTGCCACAACATGGCTGCTTTCACGGCTTTTTCCTTGGCAAGAAGCCTAACATCAGGCTGACATACTTTCCCAGGGTTACTGTTAGGCTTAGGCCTAGGGCTAGGAGTTTTGAAACTAGGAAGCCCTTAGCTCCAGGCACACTGCAGCTGTTCAAGGCATCCCAAGGGGAGTAGAAAAGTGCAACAACATGGCAGCTTTCACAGCTTTTTCCTTGGCACCATCCCTATACCTAGGCTGATTTATCTGCCTAGGGTTAGGGTTAGGGTTCAGCCTAGGGCTTGAATTTTTTTAACCAGGAGGCCCTGAGTTCCAGGCTTACTTCATCTGCCAAAGGCATCCCAAAGGGAGTGCAGAAGTGCCACAACATGGCTGCTTTCACGGCTTTTCCCTTAGGAAGAACCCTAATACCCGGCTGATTTACCTTCCTAGGGTTACTGTTAGGCTTAGGCCTAGGACTTTTAAAACCAGGAAGCCCTGGGCTCCAGGCACACTGCAGCTGCAAAAGGCATCCCAAGGGGAGCGCAAAAGTGACGCAACTTGGCTGCCACCACTGATATTTCCATGAGACCATCCCGAAACATAGGCTGATTTTCCTTCCTAGGGTTAAGGTTTGAGTTACGCCTAGGGTAAGGGTTCTATTAACCAGAAAGCCCTGAGTTCCAAGAACACAGCAGCTGCGAAGGACTAGCCAAGAAGAGCGCAAAAGTACCACAACATGCCTGCCTCCACAGCTTTTTCCTTGGGGACATGCCTAATTCCTGGCTGATTTGCCTTTCTCGTCTTAGGGTTGCGGTTCGGCCTAGGGCTAGGATTTTTAAAAGCAGGAAGCCCTGAGTTCCAGGCACACTGGAGCTGTGAAAGGCATCCAAAAGGGAGTGCAAAAGTGCAACAACATGGCTGCTTTCACGGCTTTTTGCTTGGCAAGAAGCCTAACATCAGGCTGATTTACTTTCCCAGGGTTACTGTTAGGCTTAGGCCTAGGGCTAGGATTTTTGAAACTAGGAGGCCCTTAGCTCCAGGCACACTGCAGCTGTTCAAGGCATCCCAAGGGGAGTACAAAAGTGCAACAACATGGCAGCTTTCACAGCTTTTTCCTTGGCACCATCCCTATACCTAGGCTGATTTATCTGCCTAGGGTTAGGGTTAGGGTTCAGCCTAGGGCTTGAATTTTTTTTACCAGGAAGCCCTGAGTTCCAGGCTTACTTCATCTGCCAAAGGCATCCCAAAGGGAGTGCAGAAGTGCCACAACATGGCTGCTTTCACGGCTTTTCCCTTAGGAAGAACCCTAATACCCGGCTGATTTACCTTCCTAGGGTTACTGTTAGGCTTAGGCCTAGGACTTTTAAAACCAGGAAGCCCTGGCCTCCAGGCACACTGCAGCTGTGAAAGGCATCCCAAGGGGAGCGCAAAAGTGACGCAACTTGGCTGCCACCACTGATATTTCCATGAGACCATCCCGAACCATAGGCTGATTTTCCTTCCTAGGGTTAAGGTTTGAGTTACGCCTAGGGTAAGGGTCTATTAACCAGAAAGCCCTGAGTTCCAAGAACACAGCAGCTGCGAAGGACTAGCCAAGAAGAGCGCAAAAGTACCACAACATGCCTGCCTCCACAGCTTTTTCCTTGGGGACATGCCTAATTCCTGGCTGATTTGCCTTTCTCGTCTTAGGGTTGCGGTTCGGCCTAGGGCTAGGATTTTTAAAAGCAGGAAGCCCTGAGTTCCAGGCACACTGGAGCTGTGAAAGGCATCCAAAAGGGAGTGCAAAAGTGCCACAACATGGCTGCTTTCACGGCTTTTTCCTTGGCAAGAAGCCTAACATCAGGCTGACATACTTTCCCAGGGTTACTGTTAGGCTTAGGCCTAGGGCTAGGAGTTTTGAAACTAGGAAGCCCTGGGCTCCAGGCACACTGCAGCTGTTCAAGGCATCCCAAGGGGAGTACAAAAGTGCAACAACATGGCAGCTTTCACAGCTTTTTCCTTGGCACCATCCCTATACCTAGGCTGATTTATCTGCCTAGGGTTAGGGTTAGGGTTCAGCCTAGGGCTTGAATTTTTTTAACCAGGAAGCCCTGAGTTCCAGGCTTACTTCATCTGCCAAAGGCATCCCAAAGGGAGTGCAGAAGTGCCACAACATGGCTGCTTTCACGGCTTTTCCCTTAGGAAGAACCCTAATACCCGGCTGATTTACCTTCCTAGGGTTACTGTTAGGCTTAGGCCTAGGACTTTTAAAACCAGGAAGCCCTGGGCTCCAGGCACACTGCAGCTGCGAAAGGCATCCCAAGGGGAGCGCAAAAGTGACGCAACTTGGCTGCCACCACTGATATTTCCATGAGACCATCCCGAACCATAGGCTGATTTTCCTTCCTAGGGTTAAGGTTTGAGTTACGCCTAGGGTAAGGGTCTATTAACCAGAAAGCCCTGAGTTCCAAGAACACAGCAGCTGCGAAGGACTAGCCAAGAAGAGCGCAAAAGTACCACAACATGCCTGCCTCCACAGCTTTTTCCTTGGGGACATGCCTAATTCCTGGCTGATTTGCCTTTCTCGTCTTAGGGTTGGGGTTCGGCCTAGGGCTAGGATTTTTAAAATCAGGAAGCCCTGAGTTCCAGGCACACTGGAGCTGTGAAAGGCATCCAAAAGGGAGTGCAAAAGTGCCACAACATGGCTGCTTTCACGGCTTTTTCCTTGGCAAGAAACCTAACATCAGGCTGATTTACTTTCCCAGGGTTACTGTTAGGCTTAGGCCTAGGGCTAGGATTTTTGAAACTAGGAAGCCCTTAGCTCCAGGCACACTGCAGCTGTTCAAGGCATCCCAAGGGGAGTACAAAAGTGCAACAACATGGCAGCTTTCACAGCTTTTTCCTTGGCACCATCCCTATACCTAGGCTGATTTATCTGCCTAGGGTTAGGGTTAGGGTTCAGCCTAGGGCTTGGATTTCTTTAACCAGGAAGCCCTGAGTTCCAGGCTTACTTCATCTGCCAAAGGCATCCCAAAGGGAGTGCAGAAGTGCCACAACATGGCTGCTTTTACGGCTTTTCCTTTAGGAAGAACCCTAATACCCGGCTGATTTACCTTCCTAGGGTTACTGTTAGGCTTAGGCCTAGGACTTTTAAAACCAGGAAGCCCTGGGCTCCAGGCACACTGCAGCTGCAAAAGGCATCCCAAGGGGAGCGCAAAAGTGACGCAACTTGGCTGCCACCACTGATATTTCCATGAGACCATCCCGAACCATAGGCTGATTTTCCTTCCTAGGGTTAAGGTTTGAGTTACGCCTAGGGTAAGGGTTCTATTAACCAGAAAGCCCTGAGTTCCAAGAACACAGCAGCTGCGAAGGACTAGCCAAGAAGAGCGCAAAAGTACCACAACATGCCTGCCTCCACAGCTTTTTCCTTGGGGACATGCCTAATTCCTGGCTGATTTGCCTTTCTCGTCTTAGGGTTGGGGTTCGGCCTAGGGCTAGGATTTTTAAAAGCAGGAAGCCCTGAGTTCCAGGCACACTGGAGCTGTGAAAGGCATCCAAAAGGGAGTGCAAAAGTGCCACAACATGGCTGCTTTCACGGCTTTTTCCTTGGCAAGAAGCCTAACATCAGGCTGATTTACTTTCCCAGGGTTACTGTTAGGCTTAGGCCTAGGGCTAGGATTTTTGAAACTAGGAAGCCCTTAGCTCCAGGCACACTGCAGCTGTTCAAGGCATCCCAAGGGGAGTACAAAAGTGCAACAACATGGCAGCTTTCACAGCTTTTTCCTTGGCACCATCCCTATACCTAGGCTGATTTATCTGCCTAGGGTTAGGGTTAGGGTTCAGCCTAGGGCTTGGATTTCTTTAACCAGGAAACCCTGAGTTCCAGGCTTACTTCATCTGCCAAAGGCATCCCAAAGGGAGTGCAGAAGTGCCACAACATGGCTGCTTTCACGGCTTTTCCCTTAGGAAGAACCCTAATACCCGGCTTATTTACTTTCCCAGGGTTACTGTTAGGCTTAGGCCTAGGGCTAGGATTTTTGAAACTAGGAAGCCCTTAGCTCCAGGCACACTGCAGCTGTTCAAGGCATCCCAAGGGGAGTACAAAAGTGCAACAACATGGCAGCTTTCACAGCTTTTTCCTTGGCACCATCCCTATACCTAGGCTGATTTATCTGCCTAGGGTTAGGGTTAGGGTTCAGCCGAGGGCTTGGATTTTTTTAACCAGGAAGCCCTGAGTTCCAGGCTTACTTCATCTGCCAAAGGCATCCCAAAGGGAGTGCAGAAGTGCCACAACATGGCTGCTTTCACGGCTTTTCCCTTAGGAAGAACCCTAATACCCGGCTGATTTACCTTCCTAGGGTTACTGTTAGGCTTAGGCCTAGGACTTTTAAAACCAGGAAGCCCTGGGCTCCAGGCACACTGCAGCTGCGAAAGGCATCCCAAGGGGAGCGCAAAAGTGACGCAACTTGGCTGCCACCACTGATATTTCCATGAGACCATCCCGAACCATAGGCTGATTTTCCTTCCTAGGGTTAAGGTTTGAGTTACGCCTAGGGTAAGGGTTCTATTAACCAGAAAGCCCTGAGTTCCAAGAACACAGCAGCTGCGAAGGACTAGCCAAGAAGAGCGCAAAAGTACCACAACATGCCTGCCTCCACAGCTTTTTCCTTGGGGACATGCCTAATTCCTGGCTGATTTGCCTTTCTCGTCTTAGGGTTGGGGTTCGGCCTAGGGCTAGGATTTTCAAAAGCAGGAAGCCCTGAGTTCCAGGCACACTGGAGCTGTGAAAGGCATCCAAAAGGGAGTGCAAAAGTGCCACAACATGGCTGTTTCACGGCATTTTCCTTGGCAAGACGCCTAACACCTGGCTGACTTACCTTCCCAGGGTTACTATTAGGCTTAGGCCTAGGGCTAGGATTTTTAAAACTAGGAAGCCCTTAGCTCCAGGCACACTGCAGCTGTTCAAGGCATCCCAAGGGGAGTACAAAAGTGCAACAACATGGCAGCTTTCACAGCTTTTTCCTTGGCACCATCCCTATACCTAGGCTGATTTATCTGCCTAGGGTTAGGGTTAGGGTTCAGCCTAGGGCTTGAATTTCTTTAACCAGGAAGCCCTGAGTTCCAGGCTTACTTCATCTGCCAAAGGCATCCCAAAGGGAGTGCAGAAGTGCCACAACATGGCTGCTTTCACGGCTTTTCCCTTAGGAAGAACCCTAATACCCGGCTGATTTACCTTCCTAGGGTTACTGTTAGGCTTAGGCCTAGGACTTTTAAAACCAGGAAGCCCTGGGCTCCAGGCACACTGCAGCTGCGAAAGGCATCCCAAGGGGAGCGCAAAAGTGACGCAACTTGGCTGCCACCACTGATATTTCCATGAGACCATCCCGAACCATAGGCTGATTTTCCTTCCTAGGGTTAAGGTTTGAGTTACGCCTAGGGTAAGGGTCTATTAACCAGAAAGCCCTGAGTTCCAAGAACACAGCAGCTGCGAAGGACTAGCCAAGAAGAGCGCAAAAGTAGCACAACATGCCTGCCTCCACAGCTTTTTCCTTGGGGACATGCCTAATTCCTGGCTGATTTGCCTTTCTCGTCTTAGGGTTGGGGTTCGGCCTAGGGCTAGGATTTTTAAAAGCAGGAAGCCCTGAGTTCCAGGCACACTGGAGCTGTGAAAGGCATCCAAAAGGGAGTGCAAAAGTGCCACAACATGGCTGCTTTCACGGCTTTTTCCTTGGCAAGAAGCCTAACACCAGGCTGACATACTTTCCCAGGGTTACTGTTAGGCTTAGGCCTAGGGCTAGGATTTTTGAAACTAGGAAGCCCTGGGCTCCAGGCACACTGCAGCTGTTCAAGGCATCGCAAGGGGAGTACAAAAGTGCAACAACATGGCAGCTTTCACAGCTTTTTCCTTGGCACCATCCCTATACCTAGGCTGATTTATCTGCCTAGGGTTAGGGTTAGGGTTCAGCCTAGGGCTTGGATTTCTTTAACCAGGAAGCCCTGAGTTCCAGGCTTACTTCATCTGCCAAAGGCATCCCAAAGGGAGTGCAGAAGTGCCACAACATGGCTGCTTTCACGGCTTTTCCCTTAGGAAGAACCCTAATACCCGGCTGATTTACCTTCCTAGGGTTACTGTTAGGCTTAGGCCTAGGACTTTTAAAACCAGGAAGCCCTGGGCTCCAGGCACACTGCAGCTGCAAAAGGCATCCCAAGGGGAGCGCAAAAGTGACGCAACTTGGCTGCCACCACTGATATTTCCATGAGACCATCCCGAACCATAGGCTGATTTTCCTTCCTAGGGTTAAGGTTTGAGTTACGCCTAGGGTAAGGGTTCTATTAACCAGAAAGCCCTGAGTTCCAAGAACACAGCAGCTGCGAAGGACTAGCCAAGAAGAGCGCAAAAGTACCACAACATGCCTGCCTCCACAGCTTTTTCCTTGGGGACATGCCTAATTCCTGGCTGATTTGCCTTTCTCGTCTTAGGGTTGGGGTTCGGCCTAGGGCTAGGATTTTTAAAAGCAGGAAGCCCTGAGTTCCAGGCACACTGGAGCTGTGAAAGGCATCCAAAAGGGAGTGCAAAAGTGCCACAACATGGCTGTTTTCACGGCTTTTTCCTTGGCAAGAAGCCTAACATCAGGCTGATTTACTTTCCCAGGGTTACTGTTAGGCTTAGGCCTAGGGCTAGGATTTTTGAAACTAGGAAGCCCTTAGCTCCAGGCACACTGCAGCTGTTCAAGGCATCCCAAGGGGAGTACAAAAGTGCAACAACATGGCAGCTTTCACAGCTTTTTCCTTGGCACCATCCCTATACCTAGGCTGATTTATCTGCCTAGGGTTAGGGTTAGGGTTCAGCCTAGGGCTTGGATTTCTTTAACCAGGAAGCCCTGAGTTCCAGGCTTACTTCATCTGCCAAAGGCATCCCAAAGGGAGTGCAGAAGTGCCACAACATGGCTGCTTTCACGGCTTTTTCCTTGGCAAGAAGCCTAACATCAGGCTGATTTACTTTCCCAGGGTTACTGTTAGGCTTAGGCCTAGGGCTAGGATTTTTGAAACTAGGAAGCCCTTAGCTCCAGGCACACTGCAGCTGTTCAAGGCATCCCAAGGGGAGTACAAAAGTGCAACAACATGGCAGCTTTCACAGCTTTTTCCTTGGCACCATCCCTATACCTAGGCTGATTTATCTGCCTAGGGTTAGGGTTAGGGTTCAGCCTAGGGCTTGAATTTTTTTTACCAGGAAGCCCTGAGTTCCAGGCTTACTTCATCTGCCAAAGGCATCCCAAAGGGAGTGCAGAAGTGCCACAACATGGCTGCTTTCACGGCTTTTCCCTTAGGAAGAACCCTAATACCCGGCTGATTTACCTTCCTAGGGTTACTGTTAGGCTTAGGCCTAGGACGTTTAAAACCAGGAAGCCCTGGCCTCCAGGCACACTGCAGCTGCGAAAGGCATCCCAAGGGGAGCGCAAAAGTGACGCAACTTGGCTGCCACCACTGATATTTCCATGAGACCATCCCGAACCATAGGTTGATTTTCCTTCCTAGGGTTAAGGTTTGAGTTACGCCTAGGGTAAGGGTTCTATTAACCAGAAAGCCCTGAGTTCCAAGAACACAGCAGCTGCGAAGGACTAGCCAAGAAGAGCGCAAAAGTAGCACAACATGCCTGCCTCCACAGCTTTTTCCTTGTGGACATGCCTAATTCCTGGCTGATTTGCCTTTCTCGTCTTAGGGTTGGGGTTCGGCCTAGGGCTAGGATTTTTAAAAGCAGGAAGCCCTGAGTTCCAGGCACACTGGAGCTGTGAAAGGCATCCAAAAGGGAGTGCAAAAGTGCCACAACATGGCTGTTTCACGGCTTTTTCCTTGGCAAGACGCCTAACACCAGGCTGACTTACTTTCCCAGGGTTACTATTAGGCTTAGGCCTAGGGCTAGGATTTTTAAAACTAGGAAGCCCTTAGCTCCAGGCACACTGCAGCTGTTCAAGGCATCCCAAGGGGAGTACAAAAGTGCAACAACATGGCAGCTTTCACAGCTTTTTCCTTGGCACCATCCCTATACCTAGGCTGATTTATCTGCCTAGGGTTAGGGTTAGGGTTCAGCCTAGGGCTTGAATTTTTTTTACCAGGAAGCCCTGAGTTCCAGGCTTACTTCATCTGCCAAAGGCATCCCAAAGGGAGTGCAGAAGTGCCACAACATGGCTGCTTTCACGGCTTTTCCCTTAGGAAGAACCCTAATACCCGGCTGATTTACCTTCCTAGGGTTACTGTTAGGCTTAGGCCTAGGACTTTTAAAACCAGGAAGCCCTGGGCTCCAGGCACACTGCAGCTGCGAAAGGCATCCCAAGGGGAGCGCAAAAGTGACGCAACTTGGCTGCCACCACTGATATTTCCATGAGACCATCCCGAACCATAGGCTGATTTTCCTTCCTAGGGTTAAGGTTTGAGTTACGCCTAGGGTAAGGGTCTATTAACCAGAAAGCCCTGAGTTCCAAGAACACAGCAGCTGCGAAGGACTACCCAAGAAGAGCGCAAAAGTACCACAACATGCCTGCCTCCACAGCTTTTTCCTTGGGGACATGCCTAATTCCTGGCTGATTTGCCTTTCTCGTCTTAGGGTTGGGGTTCGGCCTAGGGCTAGGATTTTTAAAAGCAGGAAGCCCTGAGTTCCAGGCACACTGGAGCTGTGAAAGGCATCCAAAAGGGAGTGCAAAAGTGCCACAACATGGCTGCTTTCACGGCTTTTTCCTTGGCAAGACGCCTAACACCAGGCTGACATACTTTCCCAGGGTTACTGTTAGGCTTAGGCCTAGGGCTAGGATTTTTGAAACTAGGAAGCCCTTAGCTCCAGGCACACTGCAGCTGTTCAAGGCATCCCAAGGGGAGTACAAAAGTGCAACAACATGGCAGCTTTCACAGCTTTTTCCTTGGCACCATCCCTATACCTAGGCTGATTTATCTGCCTAGGGTTAGGGTTAGGGTTCAGCCTAGGGCTTGAATTTTTTTAACCAGGAAGCCCTGAGTTCCAGGCTTACTTCATCTGCCAAAGGCATCCCAAAGGGAGTGCAGAAGTGCCACAACATGGCTGCTTTCACGGCTTTTCCCTTAGGAAGAACCCTAATACCCGGCTGATTTACCTTCCTAGGGTTACTGTTAGGCTTAGGCCTAGGACTTTTAAAACCAGGAAGCCCTGGCCTCCAGGCACACTGCAGCTGCAAAAGGCATCCCAAGGGGAGCGCAAAAGTGACGCAACTTGGCTGCCACCACTGATATTTCCATGAGACCATCCCGAACCATAGGCTGATTTTCCTTCCTAGGGTTAAGGTTTGAGTTACGCCTAGGGTAAATGTTCTATTAACCAGAAAGCCCTGAGTTCCAAGAACACAGCAGCTGCGAAGGACTAGCCAAGAAGAGCGCAAAAGTACCACAACATGCCTGCCTCCACAGCTTTTTCCTTGGGGACATGCCTAATTCCTGGCTGATTTGCCTTTCTCGTCTTAGGGTTGGGGTTCGGCCTAGGGCTAGGATTTTCAAAAGCAGGAAGCCCTGAGTTCCAGGCACACTGGAGCTGTGAAAGGCATCCAAAAGGGAGTGCAAAAGTGCCACAACATGGCTGTTTCACGGCATTTTCCTTGGCAAGACGCCTAACACCTGGCTGACTTACCTTCCCAGGGTTACTATTAGGCTTAGGCCTAGGGCTAGGATTTTTAAAACTAGGAAGCCCTTAGCTCCAGGCACACTGCAGCTGTTCAAGGCATCCCAAGGGGAGTACAAAAGTGCAACAACATGGCAGCTTTCACAGCTTTTTCCTTGGCACCATCCCTATACCTAGGCTGATTTATCTGCCTAGGGTTAGGGTTAGGGTTCAGCCTAGGGCTTGAATTTCTTTAACCAGGAAGCCCTGAGTTCCAGGCTTACTTCATCTGCCAAAGGCATCCCAAAGGGAGTGCAGAAGTGCCACAACATGGCTGCTTTCACGGCTTTTCCCTTAGGAAGAACCCTAATACCCGGCTGATTTACCTTCCTAGGGTTACTGTTAGGCTTAGGCCTAGGACTTTTAAAACCAGGAAGCCCTGGGCTCCAGGCACACTGCAGCTGCGAAAGGCATCCCAAGGGGAGCGCAAAAGTGACGCAACTTGGCTGCCACCACTGATATTTCCATGAGACCATCCCGAACCATAGGCTGATTTTCCTTCCTAGGGTTAAGGTTTGAGTTACGCCTAGGGTAAGGGTCTATTAACCAGAAAGCCCTGAGTTCCAAGAACACAGCAGCTGCGAAGGACTACCCAAGAAGAGCGCAAAAGTACCACAACATGCCTGCCTCCACAGCTTTTTCCTTGGGGACATGCCTAATTCCTGGCTGATTTGCCTTTCTCGTCTTAGGGTTGGGGTTCGGCCTAGGGCTAGGATTTTTAAAAGCAGGAAGCCCTGAGTTCCAGGCACACTGGAGCTGTGAAAGGCATCCAAAAGGGAGTGCAAAAGTGCCACAACATGGCTGCTTTCACGGCTTTTTCCTTGGCAAGAAGCCTAACACCAGGCTGACATACTTTCCCAGGGTTACTGTTAGGCTTAGGCCTAGGGCTAGGATTTTTGAAACTAGGAAGCCCTTAGCTCCAGGCACACTGCAGCTGTTCAAGGCATCGCAAGGGGAGTACAAAAGTGCAACAACATGGCAGCTTTCACAGCTTTTTCCTTGGCACCATCCCTATACCTAGGCTGATTTATCTGCCTAGGGTTAGGGTTAGGGTTCAGCCTAGGGCTTGGATTTCTTTAACCAGGAAGCCCTGAGTTCCAGGCTTACTTCATCTGCCAAAGGCATCCCAAAGGGAGTGCAGAAGTGCCACAACATGGCTGCTTTCACGGCTTTTCCCTTAGGAAGAACCCTAATACCCGGCTGATTTACCTTCCTAGGGTTACTGTTAGGCTTAGGCCTAGGACTTTTAAAACCAGGAAGCCCTGGGCTCCAGGCACACTGCAGCTGCAAAAGGCATCCCAAGGGGAGCGCAAAAGTGACGCAACTTGGCTGCCACCACTGATATTTCCATGAGACCATCCCGAACCATAGGCTGATTTTCCTTCCTAGGGTTAAGGTTTGAGTTACGCCTAGGGTAAGGGTTCTATTAACCAGAAAGCCCTGAGTTCCAAGAACACAGCAGCTGCGAAGGACTAGCCAAGAAGAGCGCAAAAGTACCACAACATGCCTGCCTCCACAGCTTTTTCCTTGGGGACATGCCTAATTCCTGGCTGATTTGCCTTTCTCGTCTTAGGGTTGGGGTTCGGCCTAGGGCTAGGATTTTTAAAAGCAGGAAGCCCTGAGTTCCAGGCACACTGGAGCTGTGAAAGGCATCCAAAAGGGAGTGCAAAAGTGCCACAACATGGCTGTTTTCACGGCTTTTTCCTTGGCAAGAAGCCTAACATCAGGCTGATTTACTTTCCCAGGGTTACTGTTAGGCTTAGGCCTAGGGCTAGGATTTTTGAAACTAGGAAGCCCTTAGCTCCAGGCACACTGCAGCTGTTCAAGGCATCCCAAGGGGAGTACAAAAGTGCAACAACATGGCAGCTTTCACAGCTTTTTCCTTGGCACCATCCCTATACCTAGGCTGATTTATCTGCCTAGGGTTAGGGTTAGGGTTCAGCCTAGGGCTTGGATTTCTTTAACCAGGAAGCCCTGAGTTCCAGGCTTACTTCATCTGCCAAAGGCATCCCAAAGGGAGTGCAGAAGTGCCACAACATGGCTGCTTTCACGGCTTTTTCCTTGGCAAGAAGCCTAACATCAGGCTGATTTACTTTCCCAGGGTTACTGTTAGGCTTAGGCCTAGGGCTAGGATTTTTGAAACTAGGAAGCCCTTAGCTCCAGGCACACTGCAGCTGTTCAAGGCATCCCAAGGGGAGTACAAAAGTGCAACAACATGGCAGCTTTCACAGCTTTTTCCTTGGCACCATCCCTATACCTAGGCTGATTTATCTGCCTAGGGTTAGGGTTAGGGTTCAGCCTAGGGCTTGAATTTTTTTAACCAGGAAACCCTGAGTTCCAGGCTTACTTCATCTGCCAAAGGCATCCCAAAGGGAGTGCAGAAGTGCCACAACATGGCTGCTTTCACGGCTTTTCCCTTAGGAAGAACCCTAATACCCGGCTGATTTACCTTCCTAGGGTTACTGTTAGGCTTAGGCCTAGGACTTTTAAAACCAGGAAGCCCTGGCCTCCAGGCACACTGCAGCTGCGAAAGGCATCCCAAGGGGAGCGCAAAAGTGACGCAACTTGGCTGCCACCACTGATATTTCCATGAGACCATCCCGAACCATAGGTTGATTTTCCTTCCTAGGGTTAAGGTTTGAGTTACGCCTAGGGTAAGGGTTCTATTAACCAGAAAGCCCTGAGTTCCAAGAACACAGCAGCTGCGAAGGACTAGCCAAGAAGAGCGCAAAAGTAGCACAACATGCCTGCCTCCACAGCTTTTTCCTTGTGGACATGCCTAATTCCTGGCTGATTTGCCTTTCTCGTCTTAGGGTTGGGGTTCGGCCTAGGGCTAGGATTTTTAAAAGCAGGAAGCCCTGAGTTCCAGGCACACTGGAGCTGTGAAAGGCATCCAAAAGGGAGTGCAAAAGTGCCACAACATGGCTGTTTCACGGCTTTTTCCTTGGCAAGACGCCTAACACCAGGCTGACTTACCTTCCCAGGGTTACTATTAGGCTTAGGCCTAGGGCTAGGATTTTTAAAACTAGGAAGCCCTTAGCTCCAGGCACACTGCAGCTGTTCAAGGCATCCCAAGGGGAGTACAAAAGTGCAACAACATGGCAGCTTTCACAGCTTTTTCCTTGGCACCATCCCTATACCTAGGCTGATTTATCTGCCTAGGGTTAGGGTTAGGGTTCAGCCTAGGGCTTGGATTTCTTTAACCAGGAAGCCCTGAGTTCCAGGCTTACTTCATCTGCCAAAGGCATCCCAAAGGGAGTGCAGAAGTGCCACAACATGGCTGCTTTCACGGCTTTTTCCTTGGCAAGAAGCCTAACATCAGGCTGATTTACTTTCCCAGGGTTACTGTTAGGCTTAGGCCTAGGACTTTTAAAACCAGGAAGCCCTGGGCTCCAGGCACACTGCAGCTGCAAAAGGCATCCCAAGGGGAGCGCAAAAGTGACGCAACTTGGCTGCCACCACTGATATTTCCATGAGACCATCCCGAACCATAGGCTGATTTTCCTTCCTAGGGTTAAGGTTTGAGTTACGCCTAGGGTAAGGGTTCTATTAACCAGAAAGCCCTGAGTTCCAAGAACACAGCAGCTGCGAAGGACTAGCCAAGAAGAGCGCAAAAGTACCACAACATGCCTGCCTCCACAGCTTTTTCCTTGGGGACATGCCTAATTCCTGGCTGATTTGCCTTTCTCGTCTTAGGGTTGGGGTTCGGCCTAGGGCTAGGATTTTTAAAAGCAGGAAGCCCTGAGTTCCAGGCACACTGGAGCTGTGAAAGGCATCCAAAAGGGAGTGCAAAAGTGCCACAACATGGCTGCTTTCACGGCTTTTTCCTTGGCAGGAAGCCTAACATCAGGCTGATTTACCTTCCCAGGGTTACTGTTAGGCTTAGGCCTAGGGCTAGGATTTTTGAAACTAGGAAGCCCTTAGCTCCAGGCACACTGCAGCTGTTCAAGGCATCCCAAGGGGAGTACAAAAGTGCAACAACATGGCAGCTTTCACAGCTTTTTCCTTGGCACCATCCCTATACCTAGGCTGATTTATCTGCCTAGGGTTAGGGTTAGGGTTCAGCCTAGGGCTTGGATTTCTTTAACCAGGAAGCCCTGAGTTCCAGGCTTACTTCATCTGCCAAAGGCATCCCAAAGGGAGTGCAAAAGTGCCACAACATGGCTGCTTTCACGGCTTTTTCCTTGGCAAGAAGCCTAACATCAGGCTGATTTACTTTCCCAGGGTTACTGTTAGGCTTAGGCCTAGGGCTAGGATTTTTGAAACCAGGAAGCCCTGGGCTCCAGGCACACTGCAGCTGTTCAAGGCATCCCAAGGGGAGTACAAAAGTGCAACAACATGGCAGCTTTCACAGCTTTTTCCTTGGCACCATCCCTATACCTAGGCTGATTTATCTGCCTAGGGTTAGGGTTAGGGTTCAGCCTAGGGCTTGGATTTCTTTAACCAGGAAGCCCTGAGTTCCAGGCTTACTTCATCTGCCAAAGGCATCCCAAAGGGAGTGCAGAAGTGCCACAACATGGCTGCTTTCACGGCTTTTCCCTTAGGAAGAACCCTAATACCCGGCTGATTTACCTTCCTAGGGTTACTGTTAGGCTTAGGCCTAGGACTTTTAAAACCAGGAAGCCCTGGGCTCCAGGCACACTGCAGCTGCAAAAGGCATCCCAAGGGGAGCGCAAAAGTGACGCAACTTGGCTGCCACCACTGATATTTCCATGAGACCATCCCGAACCATAGGCTGATTTTCCTTCCTAGGCTTAAGGTTTGAGTTACGCCTAGGGTAAGGGTTCTATTAACCAGAAAGCCCTGAGTTCCAAGAACACAGCAGCTGCGAAGGACTAGCCAAGAAGAGCGCAAAAGTACCACAACATGCCTGCCTCCACAGCTTTTTCCTTGGGGACATGCCTAATTCCTGGCTGATTTGCCTTTCTCGTCTTAGGGTTGGGGTTCGGCCTAGGGCTAGGATTTTTAAAAGCAGGAAGCCCTGAGTTCCAGGCACACTGGAGCTGTGAAAGGCATCCAAAAGGGAGTGCAAAAGTGCCACAACATGGCTGCTTTCACGGCTTTTTCCTTGGCAAGAAGCCTAACATCAGGCTGATTTACTTTCCCAGGGTTACTGTTAGGCTTAGGCCTAGGGCTAGGATTTTTGAAATTAGGAAGCCCTTAGCTCCAGTCACACTGCAGCTGTTCAAGGCATCCCAAGGGGAGTACAAAAGTGCAACAACATGGCAGCTTTCACAGCTTTTTCCTTGGCACCATCCCTATACCTAGGCTGATTTATCTGCCTAGGGTTATGGTTAGGGTTCAGCCTAGGGCTTGGATTTCTTTAACCAGGAAGCCCTGAGTTCCAGGCTTACTTCATCTGCCAAAGGCATCCCAAAGGGAGTGCAGAAGTGCCACAACATGGCTGCTTTCACGGCTTTTCCTTTAGGAAGAACCCTAATACCCGGCTGATTTACCTTCCTAGGGTTACTGTTAGGCTTAGGCCTAGGACTTTTAAAACCAGGAAGCCCTGGGCTCCAGGCACACTGCAGCTGCGAAAGGCATCCCAAGGGGAGCGCAAAAGTGACGCAACTTGGCTGCCACCACTGATATTTCCATGAGACCATCCCGAACCATAGGCTGATTTTCCTTCCTAGGGTTAAGGTTTGAGTTACGCCTAGGGTAAGGGTTCTATTAACCAGAAAGCCCTGAGTTCCAAGAACACAGCAGCTGCGAAGGACTAGCCAAGAAGAGCGCAAAAGTACCACAACATGCCTGCCTCCACAGCTTTTTCCTTGGGGACATGCCTAATTCCTGGCTGATTTGCCTTTCTCGTCTTAGGGTTGGGGTTCGGCCTAGGGCTAGAATTTTTAAAAGCAGGAAGCCCTGAGTTCCAGGCACACTGGAGCTGTGAAAGGCATCCAAAAGGGAGTGCAAAAGTGCCACAACATGGCTGCTTTCACGGCTTTTTCCTTGGCAAGAAGCCTAACACCAGGCTGACATACTTTCCCAGGGTTACTGTTAGGCTTAGGCCTAGGGCTAGGATTTTTGAAACTAGGAAGCCCTGGGCTCCAGGCACACTGCAGCTGTTCAAGGCATCCCAAGGGGAGTACAAAAGTGCAACAACATGGCAGCTTTCACAGCTTTTTCCTTGGCACCATCCCTATACCTAGGCTGATTTATCTGCCTAGGGTTAGGGTTAGGGTTCAGCCTAGGGCTTGGATTTCTTTAACCAGGAAGCCCTGAGTTCCAGGCTTACTTCATCTGCCAAAGGCATCCCAAAGGGAGTGCAGAAGTGCCACAACATGGCTGCTTTCACGGCTTTTCCCTTAGGAAGAACCCTAATACCCGGCTGATTTACCTTCCTAGGGTTACTGTTAGGCTTAGGCCTAGGACTTTTAAAACCAGGAAGCCCTGGGCTCCAGGCACACTGCAGCTGCAAAAGGCATCCCAAGGGGAGCGCAAAAGTGACGCAACTTGGCTGCCACCACTGATATTTCCATGAGACCATCCCGAACCATAGGCTGATTTTCCTTCCTAGGGTTAAGGTTTGAGTTACGCCTAGGGTAAGGGTTCTATTAACCAGAAAGCCCTGAGTTCCAAGAACACAGCAGCTGCGAAGGACTAGCCAAGAAGAGCGCAAAAGTACCACAACATGCCTGCCTCCACAGCTTTTTCCTTGGGGACATGCCTAATTCCTGGCTGATTTGCCTTTCTCGTCTTAGGGTTGGGGTTCGGCCTAGGGCTAGGATATTTAAAATCAGGAAGCCCTGAGTTCCAGGCACACTGGAGCTGTGAAAGGCATCCAAAAGGGAGTGCAAAAGTGCCACAACATGGCTGTTTCACGGCTTTTTCCTTGGCAAGAAGCCTAACATCAGGCTGATTTACTTTCCCAGGGTTACTGTTAGGCTTAGGCCTAGGGCTAGGAGTTTTGAAACTAGGAAGCCCTTAGCTCCAGGCACACTGCAGCTGTTCAAGGCATCCCAAGGGGAGTACAAAAGTGCAACAACATGGCAGCTTTCACAGCTTTTTCCTTGGCACCATCCCTATACCTAGGCTGATTTATCTGCCTAGGGTTAGGGTTAGGGTTCAGCCTAGGGCTTGGATTTCTTTAACCAGGAAGCCCTGAGTTCCAGGCTTACTTCATCTGCCAAAGGCATCCCAAAGGGAGTGCAGAAGTGCCACAACATGGCTGCTTTCACGGCTTTTTCCTTGGCAAGAAGCCTAACATCAGGCTGATTTACTTTCCCAGGGTTACTGTTAGGCTTAGGCCTAGGGCTAGGATTTTTGAAACTAGGAAGCCCTTAGCTCCAGGCACACTGCAGCTGTTCAAGGCATCCCAAGGGGAGTACAAAAGTGCAACAACATGGCAGCTTTCACAGCTTTTTCCTTGGCACCATCCCTATACCTAGGCTGATTTATCTGCCTAGGGTTAGGGTTAGGGTTCAGCCTAGGGCTTGGATTTCTTTAACCAGGAAGCCCTGAGTTCCAGGCTTACTTCATCTGCCAAAGGCATCCCAAAGGGAGTGCAGAAGTGCCACAACATGGCTGCTTTCACGGCTTTTTCCTTGGCAAGAAGCCTAACATCAGGCTGATTTACTTTCCCAGGGTTACTGTTAGGCTTAGGCCTAGGGCTAGGATTTTTGAAACTAGGAAGCCCTTAGCTCCAGGCACACTGCAGCTGTTCAAGGCATCCCAAGGGGAGTACAAAAGTGCAACAACATGGCAGCTTTCACAGCTTTTTCCTTGGCACCATCCCTATACCTAGGCTGATTTATCTGCCTAGGGTTAGGGTTAGGGTTCAGCCTAGGGCTTGAATTTTTTTAACCAGGAAGCCCTGAGTTCCAGGCTTACTTCATCTGCCAAAGGCATCCCAAAGGGAGTGCAGAAGTGCCACAACATGGCTGCTTTCACGGCTTTTCCCTTAGGAAGAACCCTAATACCCGGCTGATTTACCTTCCTAGGGTTACTGTTAGGCTTAGGCCTAGGACTTTTAAAACCAGGAAGCCCTGGGCTCCAGGCACACTGCAGCTGCGAAAGGCATCCCAAGGGGAGCGCAAAAGTGACGCAACTTGGCTGCCACCACTGATATTTCCATGAGACCATCCCGAACCATAGGTTGATTTTCCTTCCTAGGGTTAAGGTTTGAGTTACGCCTAGGGTAAGGGTTCTATTAACCAGAAAGCCCTGAGTTCCAAGAACACAGCAGCTGCGAAGGACTAGCCAAGAAGAGCGCAAAAGTACCACAACATGCCTGCCTCCACAGCTTTTTCCTTGGGGACATGCCTAATTCCTGGCTGATTTGCCTTTCTCGTCATAGGGTTGGGGTTCGGCCTAGGGCTAGGATTTTTAAAATCAGGAAGCCCTGAGTTCCAGGCACACTGGAGCTGTGAAAGGCATCCAAAAGGGAGTGCAAAAGTGCCACAACATGGCTGCTTTCACGGCTTTTTCCTTGGCAAGACGCCTAACACCAGGCTGACTTACCTTCCCAGGGTTACTATTAGGCTTAGGCCTAGGGCTAGGATTTTTAAAACTAGGAAGCCCTTAGCTCCAGGCACACTGCAGCTGTTCAAGGAATCCCAAGGGGAGTACAAAAGTGCAACAACATGGCAGCTTTCACAGCTTTTTCCTTGGCACCATCCCTATACCTAGGCTGATTTATCTGCCTAGGGTTAGGGTTAGGGTTCAGCCTAGGGCTTGGATTTCTTTAACCAGGAAGCCCTGAGTTCCAGGCTTACTTCATCTGCCAAAGGCATCCCAAAGGGAGTGCAGAAGTGCCACAACATGGCTGCTTTCACGGCTTTTCCCTTAGGAAGAACCCTAATACCCGGCTGATTTACCTTCCTAGGGTTACTGTTAGGCTTAGGCCTAGGACTTTTAAAACCAGGAAGCCCTGGGCTCCAGGCACACTGCAGCTGCAAAAGGCATCCCAAGGGGAGCGCAAAAGTGACGCAACTTGGCTGCCACCACTGATATTTCCATGAGACCATCCCGAACCATAGGCTGATTTTCCTTCCTAGTGTTAAGGTTTGAGTTACGCCTAGGGTAAGGGTCTATTAACCAGAAAGCCCTGAGTTCCAAGAACACAGCAGCTGCGAAGGACTACCCAAGAAGAGCGCAAAAGTACCACAACATGCCTGCCTCCACAGCTTTTTCCTTGGGGACATGCCTAATTCCTGGCTGATTTGCCTTTCTCGTCATAGGGTTGGGGTTCGGCCTAGGGCTAGGATTTTTAAAATCAGGAAGCCCTGAGTTCCAGGCACACTGGAGCTGTGAAAGGCATCCAAAAGGGAGTGCAAAAGTGCCACAACATGGCTGTTTCACGGCTTTTTCCTTGGCAAGAAGCCTAACACCAGGCTGACATACTTTCCCAGGGTTACTGTTAGGCTTAGGCCTAGGGCTAGGATTTTTGAAACTAGGAAGCCCTGGGCTCCAGGCACACTGCAGCTGTTCAAGGCATCCCAAGGGGAGTACAAAAGTGCAACAACATGGCAGCTTTCACAGCTTTTTCCTTGGCACCATCCCTATACCTAGGCTGATTTATCTGCCTAGGGTTAGGGTTAGGGTTCAGCCTAGGGCTTGGATTTCTTTAACCAGGAAGCCCTGAGTTCCAGGCTTACTTCATCTGCCAAAGGCATCCCAAAGGGAGTGCAGAAGTGCCACAACATGGCTGCTTTCACGGCTTTTCCCTTAGGAAGAACCCTAATACCCGGCTGATTTACCTTCCTAGGGTTACTGTTAGGCTTAGGCCTAGGACTTTTAAAACCAGGAAGCCCTGGGCTCCAGGCACACTGCAGCTGCAAAAGGCATCCCAAGGGGAGCGCAAAAGTGACGCAACTTGGCTGCCACCACTGATATTTCCATGAGACCATCCCGAACCATAGGCTGATTTTCCTTCCTAGGGTTAAGGTTTGAGTTACGCCTAGGGTAAGGGTTCTATTAACCAGAAAGCCCTGAGTTCCAAGAACACAGCAGCTGCGAAGGACTAGCCAAGAAGAGCGCAAAAGTACCACAACATGCCTGCCTCCACAGCTTTTTCCTTGGGGACATGCCTAATTCCTGGCTGATTTGCCTTTCTCGTCTTAGGGTTGGGGTTCGGCCTAGGGCTAGAATTTTTAAAAGCAGGAAGCCCTGAGTTCCAGGCACACTGGAGCTGTGAAAGGCATCCAAAAGGGAGTGCAAAAGTGCCACAACATGGCTGCTTTCACGGCTTTTTCCTTGGCAAGAAGCCTAACACCAGGCTGACATACTTTCCCAGGGTTACTGTTAGGCTTAGGCCTAGGGCTAGGATTTTTGAAACTAGGAAGCCCTGGGCTCCAGGCACACTGCAGCTGTTCAAGGCATCCCAAGGGGAGTACAAAAGTGCAACAACATGGCAGCTTTCACAGCTTTTTCCTTGGCACCATCCCTATACCTAGGCTGATTTATCTGCCTAGGGTTAGGGTTAGGGTTCAGCCTAGGGCTTGGATTTCTTTAACCAGGAAGCCCTGAGTTCCAGGCTTACTTCATCTGCCAAAGGCATCCCAAAGGGAGTGCAGAAGTGCCACAACATGGCTGCTTTCACGGCTTTTCCCTTAGGAAGAACCCTAATACCCGGCTGATTTACCTTCCTAGGGTTACTGTTAGGCTTAGGCCTAGGACTTTTAAAACCAGGAAGCCCTGGGCTCCAGGCACACTGCAGCTGCAAAAGGCATCCCAAGGGGAGCGCAAAAGTGACGCAACTTGGCTGCCACCACTGATATTTCCATGAGACCATCCCGAACCATAGGCTGATTTTCCTTCCTAGGGTTAAGGTTTGAGTTACGCCTAGGGTAAGGGTTCTATTAACCAGAAAGCCCTGAGTTCCAAGAACACAGCAGCTGCGAAGGACTAGCCAAGAAGAGCGCAAAAGTACCACAACATGCCTGCCTCCACAGCTTTTTCCTTGGGGACATGCCTAATTCCTGGCTGATTTGCCTTTCTCGTCTTAGGGTTGGGGTTCGGCCTAGGGCTAGGATTTTTAAAATCAGGAAGCCCTGAGTTCCAGGCACACTGGAGCTGTGAAAGGCATCCAAAAGGGAGTGCAAAAGTGCCACAACATGGCTGTTTCACGGCTTTTTCCTTGGCAAGAAGCCTAACATCAGGCTGATTTACTTTCCCAGGGTTACTGTTAGGCTTAGGCCTAGGGCTAGGAGTTTTGAAACTAGGAAGCCCTTAGCTCCAGGCACACTGCAGCTGTTCAAGGCATCCCAAGGGGAGTACAAAAGTGCAACAACATGGCAGCTTTCACAGCTTTTTCCTTGGCACCATCCCTATACCTAGGATGATTTATCTGCCTAGGGTTAGGGTTAGGGTTCAGCCTAGGGCTTGGATTTCTTTAACCAGGAAGCCCTGAATTCCAGGCTTACTTCATCTGCCAAAGGCATCCCAAAGGGAGTGCAGAAGTGCCACAACATGGCTGCTTTCACGGCTTTTTCCTTGGCAAGAAGCCTAACATCAGGCTGATTTACTTTCCCAGGGTTACTGTTAGGCTTAGGCCTAGGGCTAGGATTTTTGAAACTAGGAAGCCCTTAGCTCCAGGCACACTGCAGCTGTTCAAGGCATCCCAAGGGGAGTACAAAAGTGCAACAACATGGCAGCTTTCACAGCTTTTTCCTTGGCACCATCCCTATACCTAGGCTGATTTATCTGCCTAGGGTTAGGGTTAGGGTTCAGCCTAGGGCTTGGATTTCTTTAACCAGGAAGCCCTGAGTTCCAGGCTTACTTCATCTGCCAAAGGCATCCCAAAGGGAGTGCAGAAGTGCCACAACATGGCTGCTTTCACGGCTTTTTCCTTGGCAAGAAGCCTAACATCAGGCTGATTTACTTTCCCAGGGTTACTGTTAGGCTTAGGCCTAGGGCTAGGATTTTTGAAACTAGGAAGCCCTTAGCTCCAGGCACACTGCAGCTGTTCAAGGCATCCCAAGGGGAGTACAAAAGTGCAACAACATGGCAGCTTTCACAGCTTTTTCCTTTGCACCATCCCTATACCTAGGCTGATTTATCTGCCTAGGGTTAGGGTTAGGGTTCAGCCTAGGGCTTGGATTTCTTTAACCAGGAAGCCCTGAGTTCCAGGCTTACTTCATCTGCCAAAGGCATCCCAAAGGGAGTGCAGAAGTGCCACAACATGGCTGCTTTCACGGCTTTTCCCTTAGGAAGAACCCTAATACCCGGCTGATTTACCTTCCTAGGGTTACTGTTAGGCTTAGGCCTAGGACTTTTAAAACCAGGAAGCCCTGGGCTCCAGGCACACTGCAGCTGCAAAAGGCATCCCAAGGGGAGCGCAAAAGTGACGCAACTTGGCTGCCACCACTGATATTTCCATGAGACCATCCCGAACCATAGGCTGATTTTCCTTCCTAGGGTTAAGGTTTGAGTTACGCCTAGGGTAAGGGTTCTATTAACCAGAAAGCCCTGAGTTCCAAGAACACAGCAGCTGCGAAGGACTAGCCAAGAAGAGCGCAAAAGTACCACAACATGCCTGCCTCCACAGCTTTTTCCTTGGGGACATGCCTAATTCCTGGCTGATTTGCCTTTCTCGTCTTAGGGTTGGGGTTCGGCCTAGGGCTAGGATATTTAAAATCAGGAAGCCCTGAGTTCCAGGCACACTGGAGCTGTGAAAGGCATCCAAAAGGGAGTGCAAAAGTGCCACAACATGGCTGTTTCACGGCTTTTTCCTTGGCAAGAAGCCTAACATCAGGCTGATTTACTTTCCCAGGGTTACTGTTAGGCTTAGGCCTAGGGCTAGGAGTTTTGAAACTAGGAAGCCCTTAGCTCCAGGCACACTGCAGCTGTTCAAGGCATCCCAAGGGGAGTACAAAAGTGCAACAACATGGCAGCTTTCACAGCTTTTTCCTTGGCACCATCCCTATACCTAGGCTGATTTATCTGCCTAGGGTTAGGGTTAGGGTTCAGCCTAGGGCTTGGATTTCTTTAACCAGGAAGCCCTGAGTTCCAGGCTTACTTCATCTGCCAAAGGCATCCCAAAGGGAGTGCAGAAGTGCCACAACATGGCTGCTTTCACGGCTTTTTCCTTGGCAAGAAGCCTAACATCAGGCTGATTTACTTTCCCAGGGTTACTGTTAGGCTTAGGCCTAGGGCTAGGATTTTTGAAACTAGGAAGCCCTTAGCTCCAGGCACACTGCAGCTGTTCAAGGCATCCCAAGGGGAGTACAAAAGTGCAACAACATGGCAGCTTTCACAGCTTTTTCCTTGGCACCATCCCTATACCTAGGCTGATTTATCTGCCTAGGGTTAGGGTTAGGGTTCAGCCTAGGGCTTGGATTTCTTTAACCAGGAAGCCCTGAGTTCCAGGCTTACTTCATCTGCCAAAGGCATCCCAAAGGGAGTGCAGAAGTGCCACAACATGGCTGCTTTCACGGCTTTTTCCTTGGCAAGAAGCCTAACATCAGGCTGATTTACTTTCCCAGGGTTACTGTTAGGCTTAGGCCTAGGGCTAGGATTTTTGAAACTAGGAAGCCCTTAGCTCCAGGCACACTGCAGCTGTTCAAGGCATCCCAAGGGGAGTACAAAAGTGCAACAACATGGCAGCTTTCACAGCTTTTTCCTTGGCACCATCCCTATACCTAGGCTGATTTATCTGCCTAGGGTTAGGGTTAGGGTTCAGCCTAGGGCTTGAATTTTTTTAACCAGGAAGCCCTGAGTTCCAGGCTTACTTCATCTGCCAAAGGCATCCCAAAGGGAGTGCAGAAGTGCCACAACATGGCTGCTTTCACGGCTTTTCCCTTAGGAAGAACCCTAATACCCGGCTGATTTACCTTCCTAGGGTTACTGTTAGGCTTAGGCCTAGGACTTTTAAAACCAGGAAGCCCTGGGCTCCAGGCACACTGCAGCTGCGAAAGGCATCCCAAGGGGAGCGCAAAAGTGACGCAACTTGGCTGCCACCACTGATATTTCCATGAGACCATCCCGAACCATAGGTTGATTTTCCTTCCTAGGGTTAAGGTTTGAGTTACGCCTAGGGTAAGGGTTCTATTAACCAGAAAGCCCTGAGTTCCAAGAACACAGCAGCTGCGAAGGACTAGCCAAGAAGAGCGCAAAAGTACCACAACATGCCTGCCTCCACAGCTTTTTCCTTGGGGACATGCCTAATTCCTGGCTGATTTGCCTTTCTCGTCATAGGGTTGGGGTTCGGCCTAGGGCTAGGATTTTTAAAATCAGGAAGCCCTGAGTTCCAGGCACACTGGAGCTGTGAAAGGCATCCAAAAGGGAGTGCAAAAGTGCCACAACATGGCTGCTTTCACGGCTTTTTCCTTGGCAAGACGCCTAACACCAGGCTGACTTACCTTCCCAGGGTTACTATTAGGCTTAGGCCTAGGGCTAGGATTTTTAAAACTAGGAAGCCCTTAGCTCCAGGCACACTGCAGCTGTTCAAGGAATCCCAAGGGGAGTACAAAAGTGCAACAACATGGCAGCTTTCACAGCTTTTTCCTTGGCACCATCCCTATACCTAGGCTGATTTATCTGCCTAGGGTTAGGGTTAGGGTTCAGCCTAGGGCTTGGATTTCTTTAACCAGGAAGCCCTGAGTTCCAGGCTTACTTCATCTGCCAAAGGCATCCCAAAGGGAGTGCAGAAGTGCCACAACATGGCTGCTTTCACGGCTTTTCCCTTAGGAAGAACCCTAATACCCGGCTGATTTACCTTCCTAGGGTTACTGTTAGGCTTAGGCCTAGGACTTTTAAAACCAGGAAGCCCTGGGCTCCAGGCACACTGCAGCTGCGAAAGGCATCCCAAGGGGAGCGCAAAAGTGACGCAACTTGGCTGCCACCACTGATATTTCCATGAGACCATCCCGAACCATAGGCTGATTTTCCTTCCTAGGGTTAAGGTTTGAGTTACGCCTAGGGTAAGGGTTCTATTAACCAGAAAGCCCTGAGTTCCAAGAACACAGCAGCTGCGAAGGACTACCCAAGAAGAGCGCAAAAGTACCACAACATGCCTGCCTCCACAGCTTTTTCCTTGGGGACATGCCTAATTCCTGGCTGATTTGCCTTTCTCGTCATAGGGTTGGGGTTCGGCCTAGGGCTAGGATTTTTAAAATCAGGAAGCCCTGAGTTCCAGGCACACTGGAGCTGTGAAAGGCATCCAAAAGGGAGTGCAAAAGTGCCACAACATGGCTGTTTCACGGCTTTTTCCTTGGCAAGAAGCCTAACACCAGGCTGACATACTTTCCCAGGGTTACTGTTAGGCTTAGGCCTAGGGCTAGGATTTTTGAAACTAGGAAGCCCTGGGCTCCAGGCACACTGCAGCTGTTCAAGGCATCCCAAGGGGAGTACAAAAGTGCAACAACATGGCAGCTTTCACAGCTTTTTCCTTGGCACCATCCCTATACCTAGGCTGATTTATCTGCCTAGGGTTAGGGTTAGGGTTCAGCCTAGGGCTTGGATTTCTTTAACCAGGAAGCCCTGAGTTCCAGGCTTACTTCATCTGCCAAAGGCATCCCAAAGGGAGTGCAGAAGTGCCACAACATGGCTGCTTTCACGGCTTTTCCCTTAGGAAGAACCCTAATACCCGGCTGATTTACCTTCCTAGGGTTACTGTTAGGCTTAGGCCTAGGACTTTTAAAACCAGGAAGCCCTGGGCTCCAGGCACACTGCAGCTGCAAAAGGCATCCCAAGGGGAGCGCAAAAGTGACGCAACTTGGCTGCCACCACTGATATTTCCATGAGACCATCCCGAACCATAGGCTGATTTTCCTTCCTAGGGTTAAGGTTTGAGTTACGCCTAGGGTAAGGGTTCTATTAACCAGAAAGCCCTGAGTTCCAAGAACACAGCAGCTGCGAAGGACTAGCCAAGAAGAGCGCAAAAGTACCACAACATGCCTGCCTCCACAGCTTTTTCCTTGGGGACATGCCTAATTCCTGGCTGATTTGCCTTTCTCGTCTTAGGGTTGGGGTTCGGCCTAGGGCTAGAATTTTTAAAAGCAGGAAGCCCTGAGTTCCAGGCACACTGGAGCTGTGAAAGGCATCCAAAAGGGAGTGCAAAAGTGCCACAACATGGCTGCTTTCACGGCTTTTTCCTTGGCAAGAAGCCTAACACCAGGCTGACATACTTTCCCAGGGTTACTGTTAGGCTTAGGCCTAGGGCTAGGATTTTTGAAACTAGGAAGCCCTGGGCTCCAGGCACACTGCAGCTGTTCAAGGCATCCCAAGGGGAGTACAAAAGTGCAACAACATGGCAGCTTTCACAGCTTTTTCCTTGGCACCATCCCTATACCTAGACTGATTTATCTGCCTAGGGTTAGGGTTAGGGTTCAGCCTAGGGCTTGGATTTCTTTAACCAGGAAGCCCTGAGTTCCAGGCTTACTTCATCTGCCAAAGGCATCCCAAAGGGAGTGCAGAAGTGCCACAACATGGCTGCTTTCACGGCTTTTCCCTTAGGAAGAACCCTAATACCCGGCTGATTTACCTTCCTAGGGTTACTGTTAGGCTTAGGCCTAGGACTTTTAAAACCAGGAAGCCCTGGGCTCCAGGCACACTGCAGCTGCAAAAGGCATCCCAAGGGGAGCGCAAAAGTGACGCAACTTGGCTGCCACCACTGATATTTCCATGAGACCATCCCGAACCATAGGCTGATTTTCCTTCCTAGGGTTAAGGTTTGAGTTACGCCTAGGGTAAGGGTTCTATTAACCAGAAAGCCCTGAGTTCCAAGAACACAGCAGCTGCGAAGGACTAGCCAAGAAGAGCGCAAAAGTACCACAACATGCCTGCCTCCACAGCTTTTTCCTTGGGGACATGCCTAATTCCTGGCTGATTTGCCTTTCTCGTCTTAGGGTTGCGGTTCGGCCTAGGGCTAGGATTTTTAAAATCAGGAAGCCCTGAGTTCCAGGCACACTGGAGCTGTGAAAGGCATCCAAAAGGGAGTGCAAAAGTGCCACAACATGGCTGTTTCACGGCTTTTTCCTTGGCAAGAAGCCTAACATCAGGCTGATTTACTTTCCCAGGGTTACTGTTAGGCTTAGGCCTAGGGCTAGGAGTTTTGAAACTAGGAAGCCCTTAGCTCCAGGCACACTGCAGCTGTTCAAGGCATCCCAAGGGGAGTACAAAAGTGCAACAACATGGCAGCTTTCACAGCTTTTTCCTTGGCACCATCCCTATACCTAGGCTGATTTATCTGCCTAGGGTTAGGGTTAGGGTTCAGCCTAGGGCTTGGATTTCTTTAACCAGGAAGCCCTGAGTTCCAGGCTTACTTCATCTGCCAAAGGCATCCCAAAGGGAGTGCAGAAGTGCCACAACATGGCTGCTTTCACGGCTTTTTCCTTGGCAAGAAGCCTAACATCAGGCTGATTTACTTTCCCAGGGTTACTGTTAGGCTTAGGCCTAGGGCTAGGATTTTTGAAACTAGGAAGCCCTGGGCTCCAGGCACACTGCAGCTGTTCAAGGCATCCCAAGGGGAGTACAAAAGTGCAACAACATGGCAGCTTTCACAGCTTTTTCCTTGGCACCATCCCTATACCTAGGCTGATTTATCTGCCTAGGGTTAGGGTTAGGGTTCAGCCTAGGGCTTGGATTTCTTTAACCAGGAAGCCCTGAGTTCCAGGCTTACTTCATCTGCCAAAGGCATCCCAAAGGGAGTGCAGAAGTGCCACAACATGGCTGCTTTCACGGCTTTTTCCTTGGCAAGAAGCCTAACATCAGGCTGATTTACTTTCCCAGGGTTACTGTTAGGCTTAGGCCTAGGGCTAGGATTTTTGAAACTAGGAAGCCCTTAGCTCCAGGCACACTGCAGCTGTTCAAGGCATCCCAAGGGGAGTACAAAAGTGCAACAACATGGCAGCTTTCACAGCTTTTTCCTTTGCACCATCCCTATACCTAGGCTGATTTATCTGCCTAGGGTTAGGGTTAGGGTTCAGCCTAGGGCTTGAATTTTTTTAACCAGGAAGCCCTGAGTTCCAGGCTTACTTCATCTGCCAAAGGCATCCCAAAGGGAGTGCAGAAGTGCCACAACATGGCTGCTTTCACGGCTTTTCCCTTAGGAAGAACCCTAATACCCGGCTGATTTACCTTCCTAGGGTTACTGTTAGGCTTAGGCCTAGGACTTTTAAAACCAGGAAGCCCTGGGCTCCAGGCACACTGCAGCTGCGAAAGGCATCCCAAGGGGAGCGCAAAAGTGACGCAACTTGGCTGCCACCACTGATATTTCCATGAGACCATCCCGAACCATAGGTAGATTTTCCTTCCTAGGGTTAAGGTTTGAGTTACGCCTAGGGTAAGGGTTCTATTAACCAGAAAGCCCTGAGTTCCAAGAACACAGCAGCTGCGAAGGACTAGCCAAGAAGAGCGCAAAAGTACCACAACATGCCTGCCTCCACAGCTTTTTCCTTGGGGACATGCCTAATTCCTGGCTGATTTGCCTTTCTCGTCATAGGGTTGGGGTTCGGCCTAGGGCTAGGATTTTTAAAATCAGGAAGCCCTGAGTTCCAGGCACACTGGAGCTGTGAAAGGCATCCAAAAGGGAGTGCAAAAGTGCCACAACATGGCTGCTTTCACGGCTTTTTCCTTGGCAAGACGCCTAACACCAGGCTGACTTACCTTCCCAGGGTTACTATTAGGCTTAGGCCTAGGGCTAGGATTTTTAAAACTAGGAAGCCCTTAGCTCCAGGCACACTGCAGCTGTTCAAGGAATCCCAATGGGAGTACAAAAGTGCAACAACATGGCAGCTTTCACAGCTTTTTCCTTGGCACCATCCCTATACCTAGGCTGATTTATCTGCCTAGGGTTAGGGTTAGGGTTCAGCCTAGGGCTTGGATTTCTTTAACCAGGAAGCCCTGAGTTCCAGGCTTACTTCATCTGCCAAAGGCATCCCAAAGGGAGTGCAGAAGTGCCACAACATGGCTGCTTTCACGGCTTTTCCCTTAGGAAGAACCCTAATACCCGGCTGATTTACCTTCCTAGGGTTACTGTTAGGCTTAGGCCTAGGACTTTTAAAACCAGGAAGCCCTGGGCTCCAGGCACACTGCAGCTGCGAAAGGCATCCCAAGGGGAGCGCAAAAGTGACGCAACTTGGCTGCCACCACTGATATTTCCATGAGACCATCCCGAACCATAGGCTGATTTTCCTTCCTAGGGTTAAGGTTTGAGTTACGCCTAGGGTAAGGGTTCTATTAACCAGAAAGCCCTGAGTTCCAAGAACACAGCAGCTGCGAAGGACTAGCCAAGAAGAGCGCAAAAGTACCACAACATGCCTGCCTCCACAGCTTTTTCCTTGGGGACATGCCTAATTCCTGGCTGATTTGCCTTTCTCGTCATAGGGTTGCGGTTCGGCCTAGGGCTAGGATTTTTAAAATCAGGAAGCCCTGAGTTCCAGGCACACTGGAGCTGTGAAAGGCATCCAAAAGGGAGTGCAAAAGTGCCACAACATGGCTGTTTCACGGCTTTTTCCTTGGCAAGAAGCCTAACACCAGGCTGACATACTTTCCCAGGGTTACTGTTAGGCTTAGGCCTAGGGCTAGGATTTTTGAAACTAGGAAGCCCTGGGCTCCAGGCACACTGCAGCTGTTCAAGGCATCCCAAGGGGAGTACAAAAGTGCAACAACATGGCAGCTTTCACAGCTTTTTCCTTGGCACCATCCCTATACCTAGGCTGATTTATCTGCCTAGGGTTAGGGTTAGGGTTCAGCCTAGGGCTTGGATTTCTTTAACCAGGAAGCCCTGAGTTCCAGGCTTACTTCATCTGCCAAAGGCATCCCAAAGGGAGTGCAGAAGTGCCACAACATGGCTGCTTTCACGGCTTTTCCCTTAGGAAGAACCCTAATACCCGGCTGATTTACCTTCCTAGGGTTACTGTTAGGCTTAGGCCTAGGACTTTTAAAACCAGGAAGCCCTGGGCTCCAGGCACACTGCAGCTGCAAAAGGCATCCCAAGGGGAGCGCAAAAGTGACGCAACTTGGCTGCCACCACTGATATTTCCATGAGACCATCCCGAACCATAGGCTGATTTTCCTTCCTAGGGTTAAGGTTTGAGTTACGCCTAGGGTAAGGGTTCTATTAACCAGAAAGCCCTGAGTTCCAAGAACACAGCAGCTGCGAAGGACTAGCCAAGAAGAGCGCAAAAGTACCACAACATGCCTGCCTCCACAGCTTTTTCCTTGGGGACATGCCTAATTCCTGGCTGATTTGCCTTTCTCGTCTTAGGGTTGCGGTTCGGCCTAGGGCTAGGATTTTTAAAAGCAGGAAGCCCTGAGTTCCAGGCACACTAGAGCTGTGAAAGGCATCCAAAAGGGAGTGCAAAAGTGCCACAACATGGCTGCTTTCACGGCTTTTTCCTTGGCAAGAAGCCTAACATCAGGCTGATTTACTTTCCCAGGGTTACTGTTAGGCTTAGGCCTAGGGCTAGGATTTTTGAAACTAGGAGGCCCTTAGCTCCAGGCACACTGCAGCTGTTCAAGGCATCCCAAGGGGAGTACAAAAGTGCAACAACATGGCAGCTTTCACAGCTTTTTCCTTGGCACCATCCCTATACCTAGGCTGATTTATCTGCCTAGGGTTAGGGTTAGGGTTCAGCCTAGGGCTTGAATTTTTTTTACCAGGAAGCCCTGAGTTCCAGGCTTACTTCATCTGCCAAAGGCATCCCAAAGGGAGTGCAGAAGTGCCACAACATGGCTGCTTTCACGGCTTTTCCCTTAGGAAGAACCCTAATACCCGGCTGATTTACCTTCCTAGGGTTACTGTTAGGCTTAGGCCTAGGACTTTTAAAACCAGGAAGCCCTGGGCTCCAGGCACACTGCAGCTGCAAAAGGCATCCCAAGGGGAGCGCAAAAGTGACGCAACTTGGCTGCCACCACTGATATTTCCATGAGACCATCCCGAACCATAGGCTGATTTTCCTTCCTAGGGTTAAGGTTTGAGTTACGCCTAGGGTAAGGGTTCTATTAACCAGAAAGCCCTGAGTTCCAAGAACACAGCAGCTGCGAAGGACTAGCCAAGAAGAGCGCAAAAGTACCACAACATGCCTGCCTCCACAGCTTTTTCCTTGGGGACATGCCTAATTCCTGGCTGATTTGCCTTTCTCGTCTTAGGGTTGCGGTTCGGCCTAGGGCTAGGATTTTTAAAAGCAGGAAGCCCTGAGTTCCAGGCACACTGGAGCTGTGAAAGGCATCCAAAAGGGAGTGCAAAAGTGCCACAACATGGCTGTTTCACGGCTTTTTCCTTGGCAAGAAGCCTAACACCAGGCTGACATACTTTCCCAGGGTTACTGTTAGGCTTAGGCCTAGGGCTAGGATTTTTGAAACTAGGAAGCCCTTAGCTCCAGGCACACTGCAGCTGTTCAAGGCATCCCAAGGGGAGTACAAAAGTGCAACAACATGGCAGCTTTCACAGCTTTTTCCTTGGCACCATCCCTATACCTAGGCTGATTTATCTGCCTAGGGTTAGGGTTAGGGTTCAGCCTAGGGCTTGGATTTCTTTAACCAGGAAGCCCTGAGTTCCAGGCTTACTTCATCTGCCAAAGGCATCCCAAAGGGAGTGCAGAAGTGCCACAACATGGCTGCTTTCACGGCTTTTTCCTTGGCAAGAAGCCTAACATCAGGCTGATTTACTTTCCCAGGGTTACTGTTAGGCTTAGGCCTAGGGCTAGGATTTTTGAAACTAGGAAGCCCTTAGCTCCAGGCACACTGCAGCTGTTCAAGGCATCCCAAGGGGAGTACAAAAGTGCAACAACATGGCAGCTTTCACAGCTTTTTCCTTGGCACCATCACTATACCTAGGCTGATTTATCTGCCTAGGGTTAGGGTTAGGGTTCAGCCTAGGGCTTGAATTTTTTTTACCAGGAAGCCCTGAGTTCCAGGCTTACTTCATCTGCCAAAGGCATCCCAAAGGGAGTGCAGAAGTGCCACAACATGGCTGCTTTCACGGCTTTTTGCTTGGCAAGAAGCCTAACATCAGGCTGATTTACTTTCCCAGGGTTACTGTTAGGCTTAGGCCTAGGGCTAGGATTTTTGAAACTAGGAAGCCCTTAGCTCCAGGCACACTGCAGCTGTTCAAGGCATCCCAAGGGGAGTACAAAAGTGCAACAACATGGCAGCTTTCACAGCTTTTTCCTTGGCACCATCCCTATACCTAGGCTGATTTATCTGCCTAGGGTTAGGGTTAGGGTTCAGCCTAGGGCTTGAATTTTTTTAACCAGGAAGCCCTGAGTTCCAGGCTTACTTCATCTGCCAAAGGCATCCCAAAGGGAGTGCAGAAGTGCCACAACATGGCTGCTTTCACGGCTTTTCCCTTAGGAAGAACCCTAATACCCGGCTGATTTACCTTCCTAGGGTTACTGTTAGGCTTAGGCCTAGGACTTTTAAAACCAGGAAGCCCTGGGCTCCAGGCACACTGCAGCTGCGAAAGCATCCCAAGGGGAGCGCAAAAGTGACGCAACTTGGCTGCCACCACTGATATTTCCATGAGACCATCCCGAACCATAGGTTGATTTTCCTTCCTAGGGTTAAGGTTTGAGTTACGCCTAGGGTAAGGGTCTATTAACCAGAAAGCCCTGAGTTCCAAGAACACAGCAGCTGCGAAGGACTAGCCAAGAAGAGCGCAAAAGTACCACAACATGCCTGCCTCCACAGCTTTTTCCTTGGGGACATGCCTAATTCCTGGCTGATTTGCCTTTCTCGTCATAGGGTTGGGGTTCGGCCTAGGGCTAGGATTTTTAAAATCAGGAAGCCCTGAGTTCCAGGCACACTGGAGCTGTGAAAGGCATCCAAAAGGGAGTGCAAAAGTGCCACAACATGGCTGTTTCACGGCTTTTTCCTTGGCAAGAAGCCTAACACCAGGCTGACATACTTTCCCAGGGTTACTGTTAGGCTTAGGCCTAGGGCTAGGATTTTTGAAACTAGGAAGCCCTGGGCTCCAGGCACACTGCAGCTGTTCAAGGCATCCCAAGGGGAGTACAAAAGTGCAACAACATGGCAGCTTTCACAGCTTTTTCCTTGGCACCATCCCTATACCTAGGCTGATTTATCTGCCTAGGGTTAGGGTTAGGGTTCAGCCTAGGGCTTGGATTTCTTTAACCAGGAAGCCCTGAGTTCCAGGCTTACTTCATCTGCCAAAGGCATCCCAAAGGGAGTGCAGAAGTGCCACAACATGGCTGCTTTCACGGCTTTTCCCTTAGGAAGAACCCTAATACCCGGCTGATTTACCTTCCTAGGGTTACTGTTAGGCTTAGGCCTAGGACTTTTAGAACCAGGAAGCCCTGGGCTCCAGGCACACTGCAGCTGCAAAAGGCATCCCAAGGGGAGCGCAAAAGTGACGCAACTTGGCTGCCACCACTGATATTTCCATGAGACCATCCCGAACCATAGGCTGATTTTCCTTCCTAGGGTTAAGGTTTGAGTTACGCCTAGGGTAAGGGTCTATTAACCAGAAAGCCCTGAGTTCCAAGAACACAGCAGCTGCGAAGGACTAGCCAAGAAGAGCGCAAAAGTACCACAACATGCCTGCCTCCACAGCTTTTTCCTTGGGGACATGCCTAATTCCTGGCTGATTTGCCTTTCTCGTCTTAGGGTTGCGGTTCGGCCTAGGGCTAGGATTTTTAAAAGCAGGAAGCCCTGAGTTCCAGGCACACTAGAGCTGTGAAAGGCATCCAAAAGGGAGTGCAAAAGTGCCACAACATGGCTGCTTTCACGGCTTTTTCCTTGGCAAGAAGCCTAACATCAGGCTGATTTACTTTCCCAGGGTTACTGTTAGGCTTAGGCCTAGGGCTAGGATTTTTGAAACTAGGAGGCCCTTAGCTCCAGGCACACTGCAGCTGTTCAAGGCATCCCAAGGGGAGTACAAAAGTGCAACAACATGGCAGCTTTCACAGCTTTTTCCTTGGCACCATCCCTATACCTAGGCTGATTTATCTGCCTAGGGTTAGGGTTAGGGTTCAGCCTAGGGCTTGAATTTTTTTTACCAGGAAGCCCTGAGTTCCAGGCTTACTTCATCTGCCAAAGGCATCCCAAAGGGAGTGCAGAAGTGCCACAACATGGCTGCTTTCACGGCTTTTCCCTTAGGAAGAACCCTAATACCCGGCTGATTTACCTTCCTAGGGTTACTGTTAGGCTTAGGCCTAGGACTTTTAAAACCAGGAAGCCCTGGGCTCCAGGCACACTGCAGCTGCGAAAGGCATCCCAAGGGGAGCGCAAAAGTGACGCAACTTGGCTGCCACCACTGATATTTCCATGAGACCATCCCGAACCATAGGTTGATTTTCCTTCCTAGGGTTAAGGTTTGAGTTACGCCTAGGGTAAGGGTTCTATTAACCAGAAAGCCCTGAGTTCCAAGAACACAGCAGCTGCGAAGGACTAGCCAAGAAGAGCGCAAAAGTACCACAACATGCCTGCCTCCACAGCTTTTTCCTTGGGGACATGCCTAATTCCTGGCTGATTTGCCTTTCTCGTCATAGGGTTGGGGTTCGGCCTAGGGCTAGGATTTTTAAAATCAGGAAGCCCTGAGTTCCAGGCACACTGGAGCTGTGAAAGGCATCCAAAAGGGAGTGCAAAAGTGCCACAACATGGCTGCTTTCACGGCTTTTTCCTTGGCAAGACGCCTAACACCAGGCTGACTTACCTTCCCAGGGTTACTATTAGGCTTAGGCCTAGGGCTAGGATTTTTAAAACTAGGAAGCCCTTAGCTCCAGGCACACTGCAGCTGTTCAAGGAATCCCAAGGGGAGTACAAAAGTGCAACAACATGGCAGCTTTCACAGCTTTTTCCTTGGCACCATCCCTATACCTAGGCTGATTTATCTGCCTAGGGTTAGGGTTAGGGTTCAGCCTAGGGCTTGGATTTCTTTAACCAGGAAGCCCTGAGTTCCAGGCTTACTTCATCTGCCAAAGGCATCCCAAAGGGAGTGCAGAAGTGCCACAACATGGCTGCTTTCACGGCTTTTCCCTTAGGAAGAACCCTAATACCCGGCTGATTTACCTTCCTAGGGTTACTGTTAGGCTTAGGCCTAGGACTTTTAAAACCAGGAAGCCCTGGGCTCCAGGCACACTGCAGCTGCGAAAGGCATCCCAAGGGGAGCGCAAAAGTGACGCAACTTGGCTGCCACCACTGATATTTCCATGAGACCATCCCGAACCATAGGCTGATTTTCCTTCCTAGTGTTAAGGTTTGAGTTACGCCTAGGGTAAGGGTCTATTAACCAGAAAGCCCTGAGTTCCAAGAACACAGCAGCTGCGAAGGACTAGCCAAGAAGAGCGCAAAAGTACCACAACATGCCTGCCTCCACAGCTTTTTCCTTGGGGACATGCCTAATTCCTGGCTGATTTGCCTTTCTCGTCATAGGGTTGCGGTTCGGCCTAGGGCTAGGATTTTTAAAATCAGGAAGCCCTGAGTTCCAGGCACACTGGAGCTCTGAAAGGCATCCAAAAGGGAGTGCAAAAGTGCCACAACATGGCTGTTTCACGGCTTTTTCCTTGGCAAGAAGCCTAACACCAGGCTGACATACTTTCCCAGGGTTACTGTTAGGCTTAGGCCTAGGGCTAGGATTTTTGAAACTAGGAAGCCCTGGGCTCCAGGCACACTGCAGCTGTTCAAGGCATCCCAAGGGGAGTACAAAAGTGCAACAACATGGCAGCTTTCACAGCTTTTTCCTTGGCACCATCCCTATACCTAGGCTGATTTATCTGCCTAGGGTTAGGGTTAGGGTTCAGCCTAGGGCTTGGATTTCTTTAACCAGGAAGCCCTGAGTTCCAGGCTTACTTCATCTGCCAAAGGCATCCCAAAGGGAGTGCAGAAGTGCCACAACATGGCTGCTTTCACGGCTTTTCCCTTAGGAAGAACCCTAATACCCGGCTGATTTACCTTCCTAGGGTTACTGTTAGGCTTAGGCCTAGGACTTTTAAAACCAGGAAGCCCTGGGCTCCAGGCACACTGCAGCTGCAAAAGGCATCCCAAGGGGAGCGCAAAAGTGACGCAACTTGGCTGCCACCACTGATATTTCCATGAGACCATCCCGAACCATAGGCTGATTTTCCTTCCTAGGGTTAAGGTTTGAGTTACGCCTAGGGTAAGGGTTCTATTAACCAGAAAGCCCTGAGTTCCAAGAACACAGCAGCTGCGAAGGACTAGCCAAGAAGAGCGCAAAAGTACCACAACATGCCTGCCTCCACAGCTTTTTCCTTGGGGACATGCCTAATTCCTGGCTGATTTGCCTTTCTCGTCTTAGGGTTGCGGTTCGGCCTAGGGCTAGGATTTTTAAAAGCAGGAAGCCCTGAGTTCCAGGCACACTGGAGCTGTGAAAGGCATCCAAAAGGGAGTGCAAAAGTGCCACAACATGGCTGTTTCACGGCTTTTTCCTTGGCAAGAAGCCTAACACCAGGCTGACATACTTTCCCAGGGTTACTGTTAGGCTTAGGCCTAGGGCTAGGATTTTTGAAACTAGGAAGCCCTTAGCTCCAGGCACACTGCAGCTGTTCAAGGCATCCCAAGGGGAGTACAAAAGTGCAACAACATGGCAGCTTTCACAGCTTTTTCCTTGGCACCATCCCTATACCTAGGCTGATTTATCTGCCTAGGGTTAGGGTTAGGGTTCAGCCTAGGGCTTGGATTTCTTTAACCAGGAAGCCCTGAGTTCCAGGCTTACTTCATCTGCCAAAGGCATCCCAAAGGGAGTGCAGAAGTGCCACAACATGGCTGCTTTCACGGCTTTTTCCTTGGCAAGAAGCCTAACATCAGGCTGATTTACTTTCCCAGGGTTACTGTTAGGCTTAGGCCTAGGGCTAGGATTTGTGAAACTAGGAAGCCCTTAGCTCCAGGCACACTGCAGCTGTTCAAGGCATCCCAAGGGGAGTACAAAAGTGCAACAACATGGCAGCTTTCACAGCTTTTTCCTTGGCACCATCACTATACCTAGGCTGATTTATCTGCCTAGGGTTAGGGTTAGGGTTCAGCCTAGGGCTTGAATTTTTTTTACCAGGAAGCCCTGAGTTCCAGGCTTACTTCATCTGCCAAAGGCATCCCAAAGGGAGTGCAGAAGTGCCACAACATGGCTGCTTTCACGGCTTTTTGCTTGGCAAGAAGCCTAACATCAGGCTGATTTACTTTCCCAGGGTTACTGTTAGGCTTAGGCCTAGGGCTAGGATTTTTGAAACTAGGAAGCCCTTAGCTCCAGGCACACTGCAGCTGTTCAAGGCATCCCAAGGGGAGTACAAAAGTGCAACAACATGGCAGCTTTCACAGCTTTTTCCTTGGCACCATCCCTATACCTAGGCTGATTTATCTGCCTAGGGTTAGGGTTAGGGTTCAGCCTAGGGCTTGAATTTTTTTAACCAGGAAGCCCTGAGTTCCAGGCTTACTTCATCTGCCAAAGGCATCCCAAAGGGAGTGCAGAAGTGCCACAACATGGCTGCTTTCACGGCTTTTCCCTTAGGAAGAACCCTAATACCCGGCTGATTTACCTTCCTAGGGTTACTGTTAGGCTTAGGCCTAGGACTTTTAAAACCAGGAAGCCCTGGGCTCCAGGCACACTGCAGCTGCGAAAGGCATCCCAAGGGGAGCGCAAAAGTGACGCAACTTGGCTGCCACCACTGATATTTCCATGAGACCATCCCGAACCATAGGTTGATTTTCCTTCCTAGGGTTAAGGTTTGAGTTACGCCTAGGGTAAGGGTCTATTAACCAGAAAGCCCTGAGTTCCAAGAACACAGCAGCTGCGAAGGACTAGCCAAGAAGAGCGCAAAAGTACCACAACATGCCTGCCTCCACAGCTTTTTCCTTGGGGACATGCCTAATTCCTGGCTGATTTGCCTTTCTCGTCATAGGGTTGGGGTTCGGCCTAGGGCTAGGATTTTTAAAATCAGGAAGCCCTGAGTTCCAGGCACACTGGAGCTGTGAAAGGCATCCAAAAGGGAGTGCAAAAGTGCCACAACATGTCTGTTTCACGGCTTTTTCCTTGGCAAGAAGCCTAACACCAGGCTGACATACTTTCCCAGGGTTACTGTTAGGCTTAGGCCTAGGGCTAGGATTTTTGAAACTAGGAAGCCCTGGGCTCCAGGCACACTGCAGCTGTTCAAGGCATCCCAAGGGGAGTACAAAAGTGCAACAACATGGCAGCTTTCACAGCTTTTTCCTTGGCACCATCCCTATACCTAGGCTGATTTATCTGCCTAGGGTTAGGGTTAGGGTTCAGCCTAGGGCTTGGATTTCTTTAACCAGGAAGCCCTGAGTTCCAGGCTTACTTCATCTGCCAAAGGCATCCCAAAGGGAGTGCAGAAGTGCCACAACATGGCTGCTTTCACGGCTTTTCCCTTAGGAAGAACCCTAATACCCGGCTGATTTACCTTCCTAGGGTTACTGTTAGGCTTAGGCCTAGGACTTTTAGAACCAGGAAGCCCTGGGCTCCAGGCACACTGCAGCTGCAAAAGGCATCCCAAGGGGAGCGCAAAAGTGACGCAACTTGGCTGCCACCACTGATATTTCCATGAGACCATCCCGAACCATAGGCTGATTTTCCTTCCTAGGGTTAAGGTTTGAGTTACGCCTAGGGTAAGGGTCTATTAACCAGAAAGCCCTGAGTTCCAAGAACACAGCAGCTGCGAAGGACTAGCCAAGAAGAGCGCAAAAGTACCACAACATGCCTGCCTCCACAGCTTTTTCCTTGGGGACATGCCTAATTCCTGGCTGATTTGCCTTTCTCGTCATAGGGTTGCGGTTCGGCCTAGGGCTAGGATTTTTAAAATCAGGAAGCCCTGAGTTCCAGGCACACTGGAGCTGTGAAAGGCATCCAAAAGGGAGTGCAAAAGTGCCACAACATGGCTGTTTCACGGCTTTTTCCTTGGCAAGAAGCCTAACACCAGGCTGACATACTTTCCCAGGGTTACTGTTAGGCTTAGGCCTAGGGCTAGGATTTTTGAAACTAGGAAGCCCTGGGCTCCAGGCACACTGCAGCTGTTCAAGGCATCCCAAGGGGAGTACAAAAGTGCAACAACATGGCAGCTTTCACAGCTTTTTCCTTGGCACCATCCCTATACCTAGGCTGATTTATCTGCCTAGGGTTAGGGTTAGGGTTCAGCCTAGGGCTTGGATTTCTTTAACCAGGAAGCCCTGAGTTCCAGGCTTACTTCATCTGCCAAAGGCATCCCAAAGGGAGTGCAGAAGTGCCACAACATGGCTGCTTTCACGGCTTTTCCCTTAGGAAGAACCCTAATACCCGGCTGATTTACCTTCCTAGGGTTACTGTTAGGCTTAGGCCTAGGACTTTTAAAACCAGGAAGCCCTGGGCTCCAGGCACACTGCAGCTGCAAAAGGCATCCCAAGGGGAGCGCAAAAGTGACGCAACTTGGCTGCCACCACTGATATTTCCATGAGACCATCCCGAACCATAGGCTGATTTTCCTTCCTAGGGTTAAGGTTTGAGTTACGCCTAGGGTAAGGGTTCTATTAACCAGAAAGCCCTGAGTTCCAAGAACACAGCAGCTGCGAAGGACTAGCCAAGAAGAGCGCAAAAGTACCACAACATGCCTGCCTCCACAGCTTTTTCCTTGGGGACATGCCTAATTCCTGGCTGATTTGCCTTTCTCGTCTTAGGGTTGCGGTTCGGCCTAGGGCTAGGATTTTTAAAAGCAGGAAGCCCTGAGTTCCAGGCACACTGGAGCTGTGAAAGGCATCCAAAAGGGAGTGCAAAAGTGCCACAACATGGCTGTTTCACGGCTTTTTCCTTGGCAAGAAGCCTAACACCAGGCTGACATACTTTCCCAGGGTTACTGTTAGGCTTAGGCCTAGGGCTAGGATTTTTGAAACTAGGAAGCCCTTAGCTCCAGGCACACTGCAGCTGTTCAAGGCATCCCAAGGGGAGTACAAAAGTGCAACAACATGGCAGCTTTCACAGCTTTTTCCTTGGCACCATCCCTATACCTAGGCTGATTTATCTGCCTAGGGTTAGGGTTAGGGTTCAGCCTAGGGCTTGGATTTCTTTAACCAGGAAGCCCTGAGTTCCAGGCTTACTTCATCTGCCAAAGGCATCCCAAAGGGAGTGCAGAAGTGCCACAACATGGCTGCTTTCACGGCTTTTTCCTTGGCAAGAAGCCTAACATCAGGCTGATTTACTTTCCCAGGGTTACTGTTAGGCTTAGGCCTAGGGCTAGGATTTGTGAAACTAGGAAGCCCTTAGCTCCAGGCACACTGCAGCTGTTCAAGGCATCCCAAGGGGAGTACAAAAGTGCAACAACATGGCAGCTTTCACAGCTTTTTCCTTGGCACCATCACTATACCTAGGCTGATTTATCTGCCTAGGGTTAGGGTTAGGGTTCAGCCTAGGGCTTGAATTTTTTTTACCAGGAAGCCCTGAGTTCCAGGCTTACTTCATCTGCCAAAGGCATCCCAAAGGGAGTGCAGAAGTGCCACAACATGGCTGCTTTCACGGCTTTTTGCTTGGCAAGAAGCCTAACATCAGGCTGATTTACTTTCCCAGGGTTACTGTTAGGCTTAGGCCTAGGGCTAGGATTTTTGAAACTAGGAAGCCCTTAGCTCCAGGCACACTGCAGCTGTTCAAGGCATCCCAAGGGGAGTACAAAAGTGCAACAACATGGCAGCTTTCACAGCTTTTTCCTTGGCACCATCCCTATACCTAGGCTGATTTATCTGCCTAGGGTTAGGGTTAGGGTTCAGCCTAGGGCTTGAATTTTTTTAACCAGGAAGCCCTGAGTTCCAGGCTTACTTCATCTGCCAAAGGCATCCCAAAGGGAGTGCAGAAGTGCCACAACATGGCTGCTTTCACGGCTTTTCCCTTAGGAAGAACCCTAATACCCGGCTGATTTACCTTCCTAGGGTTACTGTTAGGCTTAGGCCTAGGACTTTTAAAACCAGGAAGCCCTGGGCTCCAGGCACACTGCAGCTGCGAAAGGCATCCCAAGGGGAGCGCAAAAGTGACGCAACTTGGCTGCCACCACTGATATTTCCATGAGACCATCCCGAACCATAGGCTGATTTTCCTTCCTAGGGTTAAGGTTTGAGTTACGCCTAGGGTAAGGGTCTATTAACCAGAAAGCCCTGAGTTCCAAGAACACAGCAGCTGCGAAGGACTAGCCAAGAAGAGCGCAAAAGTACCACAACATGCCTGCCTCCACAGCTTTTTCCTTGGGGACATGCCTAATTCCTGGCTGATTTGCCTTTCTCGTCTTAGGGTTGCGGTTCGGCCTAGGGCTAGGATTTTTAAAAGCAGGAAGCCCTGAGTTCCAGGCACACTGGAGCTGTGAAAGGCATCCAAAAGGGAGTGCAAAAGTGCCACAACATGGCTGCTTTCACGGCTTTTTCCTTGGCAAGAAACCTAACATCAGGCTGATTTACTTTCCCAGGGTTACTGTTAGGCTTAGGCCTAGGGCTAGGATTTTTGAAACTAGGAAGCCCTGGGCTCCAGGCACACTGCAGCTGTTCAAGGCATCCCAAGGGGAGTACAAAAGTGCAACAACATGGCAGCTTTCACAGCTTTTTCCTTGGCACCATCCCTATACCTAGGCTGATTTATCTGCCTAGGGTTAGGGTTAGGGTTCAGCCTAGGGCTTGAATTCTTTTAACCAGGAAGCCCTGAGTTCCAGGCTTACTTCATCTGCCAAAGGCATCCCAAAGGGAGTGCAGAAGTGCCAACACATGGCTGCTTTCACGGCTTTTTCCTTGGCAAGAAGCCTAACATCAGGCTGATTTACCTTCCTAGGGTTACTGTTAGGCTTAGGCCTAGGACTTTTAAAACCAGGAAGCCCTGGGCTCCAGGCACACTGCAGCTGCGAAAGGCATCCCAAGGGGAGCGCAAAAGTGACGCAACTTGGCTGCCACCACTGATATTTCCATGAGACCATCCCGAACCATAGGTTGATTTTCCTTCCTAGGGTTAAGGTTTGAGTTACGCCTAGGGTAAGGGTTCTATTAACCAGAAAGCCCTGAGTTCCAAGAACACAGCAGCTGCGAAGGACTAGCCAAGAAGAGCGCAAAAGTACCACAACATGCCTGCCTCCACAGCTTTTTCCTTGGGGACATGCCTAATTCCTGGCTGATTTGCCTTTCTCGTCATAGGGTTGGGGTTCGGCCTAGGGCTAGGATTTTTAAAATCAGGAAGCCCTGAGTTCCAGGCACACTGGAGCTGTGAAAGGCATCCAAAAGGGAGTGCAAAAGTGCCACAACATGGCTGCTTTCACGGCTTTTTCCTTGGCAAGACGCCTAACACCAGGCTGACTTACCTTCCCAGGGTTACTATTAGGCTTAGGCCTAGGGCTAGGATTTTTAAAACTAGGAAGCCCTTAGCTCCAGGCACACTGCAGCTGTTCAAGGAATCCCAAGGGGAGTACAAAAGTGCAACAACATGGCAGCTTTCACAGCTTTTTCCTTGGCACCATCCCTATACCTAGGCTGATTTATCTGCCTAGGGTTAGGGTTAGGGTTCAGCCTAGGGCTTGGATTTCTTTAACCAGGAAGCCCTGAGTTCCAGGCTTACTTCATCTGCCAAAGGCATCCCAAAGGGAGTGCAGAAGTGCCACAACATGGCTGCTTTCACGGCTTTTCCCTTAGGAAGAACCCTAATACCCGGCTGATTTACCTTCCTAGGGTTACTGTTAGGCTTAGGCCTAGGACTTTTAAAACCAGGAAGCCCTGGGCTCCAGGCACACTGCAGCTGCGAAAGGCATCCCAAGGGGAGCGCAAAAGTGACGCAACTTGGCTGCCACCACTGATATTTCCATGAGACCATCCCGAACCATAGGCTGATTTTCCTTCCTAGTGTTAAGGTTTGAGTTACGCCTAGGGTAAGGGTCTATTAACCAGAAAGCCCTGAGTTCCAAGAACACAGCAGCTGCGAAGGACTAGCCAAGAAGAGCGCAAAAGTACCACAACATGCCTGCCTCCACAGCTTTTTCCTTGGGGACATGCCTAATTCCTGGCTGATTTGCCTTTCTCGTCATAGGGTTGCGGTTCGGCCTAGGGCTTGGATTTTTAAAATCAGGAAGCCCTGAGTTCCAGGCACACTGGAGCTCTGAAAGGCATCCAAAAGGGAGTGCAAAAGTGCCACAACATGGCTGTTTCACGGCTTTTTCCTTGGCAAGAAGCCTAACACCAGGCTGACATACTTTCCCAGGGTTACTGTTAGGCTTAGGCCTAGGGCTAGGATTTTTGAAACTAGGAAGCCCTGGGCTCCAGGCACACTGCAGCTGTTCAAGGCATCCCAAGGGGAGTACAAAAGTGCAACAACATGGCAGCTTTCACAGCTTTTTCCTTGGCACCATCCCTATACCTAGGCTGATTTATCTGCCTAGGGTTAGGGTTAGGGTTCAGCCTAGGGCTTGGATTTCTTTAACCAGGAAGCCCTGAGTTCCAGGCTTACTTCATCTGCCAAAGGCATCCCAAAGGGAGTGCAGAAGTGCCACAACATGGCTGCTTTCACGGCTTTTCCCTTAGGAAGAACCCTAATACCCGGCTGATTTACCTTCCTAGGGTTACTGTTAGGCTTAGGCCTAGGACTTTTAAAACCAGGAAGCCCTGGGCTCCAGGCACACTGCAGCTGCAAAAGGCATCCCAAGGGGAGCGCAAAAGTGACGCAACTTGGCTGCCACCACTGATATTTCCATGAGACCATCCCGAACCATAGGCTGATTTTCCTTCCTAGGGTTAAGGTTTGAGTTACGCCTAGGGTAAGGGTTCTATTAACCAGAAAGCCCTGAGTTCCAAGAACACAGCAGCTGCGAAGGACTAGCCAAGAAGAGCGCAAAAGTACCACAACATGCCTGCCTCCACAGCTTTTTCCTTGGGGACATGCCTAATTCCTGGCTGATTTGCCTTTCTCGTCTTAGGGTTGCGGTTCGGCCTAGGGCTAGGATTTTTAAAAGCAGGAAGCCCTGAGTTCCAGGCACACTGGAGCTGTGAAAGGCATCCAAAAGGGAGTGCAAAAGTGCCACAACATGGCTGTTTCACGGCTTTTTCCTTGGCAAGAAGCCTAACACCAGGCTGACATACTTTCCCAGGGTTACTGTTAGGCTTAGGCCTAGGGCTAGGATTTTTGAAACTAGGAAGCCCTTAGCTCCAGGCACACTGCAGCTGTTCAAGGCATCCCAAGGGGAGTACAAAAGTGCAACAACATGGCAGCTTTCACAGCTTTTTCCTTGGCACCATCCCTATACCTAGGCTGATTTATCTGCCTAGGGTTAGGGTTAGGGTTCAGCCTAGGGCTTGGATTTCTTTAACCAGGAAGCCCTGAGTTCCAGGCTTACTTCATCTGCCAAAGGCATCCCAAAGGGAGTGCAGAAGTGCCACAACATGGCTGCTTTCACGGCTTTTTCCTTGGCAAGAAGCCTAACATCAGGCTGATTTACTTTCCCAGGGTTACTGTTAGGCTTAGGCCTAGGGCTAGGATTTGTGAAACTAGGAAGCCCTTAGCTCCAGGCACACTGCAGCTGTTCAAGGCATCCCAAGGGGAGTACAAAAGTGCAACAACATGGCAGCTTTCACAGCTTTTTCCTTGGCACCATCACTATACCTAGGCTGATTTATCTGCCTAGGGTTAGGGTTAGGGTTCAGCCTAGGGCTTGAATTTTTTTTACCAGGAAGCCCTGAGTTCCAGGCTTACTTCATCTGCCAAAGGCATCCCAAAGGGAGTGCAGAAGTGCCACAACATGGCTGCTTTCACGGCTTTTTGCTTGGCAAGAAGCCTAACATCAGGCTGATTTACTTTCCCAGGGTTACTGTTAGGCTTAGGCCTAGGGCTAGGATTTTTGAAACTAGGAAGCCCTTAGCTCCAGGCACACTGCAGCTGTTCAAGGCATCCCAAGGGGAGTACAAAAGTGCAACAACATGGCAGCTTTCACAGCTTTTTCCTTGGCACCATCCCTATACCTAGGCTGATTTATCTGCCTAGGGTTAGGGTTAGGGTTCAGCCTAGGGCTTGAATTTTTTTAACCAGGAAGCCCTGAGTTCCAGGCTTACTTCATCTGCCAAAGGCATCCCAAAGGGAGTGCAGAAGTGCCACAACATGGCTGCTTTCACGGCTTTTCCCTTAGGAAGAACCCTAATACCCGGCTGATTTACCTTCCTAGGGTTACTGTTAGGCTTAGGCCTAGGACTTTTAAAACCAGGAAGCCCTGGGCTCCAGGCACACTGCAGCTGCGAAAGGCATCCCAAGGGGAGCGCAAAAGTGACGCAACTTGGCTGCCACCACTGATATTTCCATGAGACCATCCCGAACCATAGGTTGATTTTCCTTCCTAGGGTTAAGGTTTGAGTTACGCCTAGGGTAAGGGTCTATTAACCAGAAAGCCCTGAGTTCCAAGAACACAGCAGCTGCGAAGGACTAGCCAAGAAGAGCGCAAAAGTACCACAACATGCCTGCCTCCACAGCTTTTTCCTTGGGGACATGCCTAATTCCTGGCTGATTTGCCTTTCTCGTCATAGGGTTGGGGTTCGGCCTAGGGCTAGGATTTTTAAAATCAGGAAGCCCTGAGTTCCAGGCACACTGGAGCTGTGAAAGGCATCCAAAAGGGAGTGCAAAAGTGCCACAACATGTCTGTTTCACGGCTTTTTCCTTGGCAAGAAGCCTAACACCAGGCTGACATACTTTCCCAGGGTTACTGTTAGGCTTAGGCCTAGGGCTAGGATTTTTGAAACTAGGAAGCCCTGGGCTCCAGGCACACTGCAGCTGTTCAAGGCATCCCAAGGGGAGTACAAAAGTGCAACAACATGGCAGCTTTCACAGCTTTTTCCTTGGCACCATCCCTATACCTAGGCTGATTTATCTGCCTAGGGTTAGGGTTAGGGTTCAGCCTAGGGCTTGGATTTCTTTAACCAGGAAGCCCTGAGTTCCAGGCTTACTTCATCTGCCAAAGGCATCCCAAAGGGAGTGCAGAAGTGCCACAACATGGCTGCTTTCACGGCTTTTCCCTTAGGAAGAACCCTAATACCCGGCTGATTTACCTTCCTAGGGTTACTGTTAGGCTTAGGCCTAGGACTTTTAGAACCAGGAAGCCCTGGGCTCCAGGCACACTGCAGCTGCAAAAGGCATCCCAAGGGGAGCGCAAAAGTGACGCAACTTGGCTGCCACCACTGATATTTCCATGAGACCATCCCGAACCATAGGCTGATTTTCCTTCCTAGGGTTAAGGTTTGAGTTACGCCTAGGGTAAGGGTCTATTAACCAGAAAGCCCTGAGTTCCAAGAACACAGCAGCTGCGAAGGACTAGCCAAGAAGAGCGCAAAAGTACCACAACATGCCTGCCTCCACAGCTTTTTCCTTGGGGACATGCCTAATTCCTGGCTGATTTGCCTTTCTCGTCATAGGGTTGCGGTTCGGCCTAGGGCTAGGATTTTTAAAATCAGGAAGCCCTGAGTTCCAGGCACACTGGAGCTGTGAAAGGCATCCAAAAGGGAGTGCAAAAGTGCCACAACATGGCTGTTTCACGGCTTTTTCCTTGGCAAGAAGCCTAACACCAGGCTGACATACTTTCCCAGGGTTACTGTTAGGCTTAGGCCTAGGGCTAGGATTTTTGAAACTAGGAAGCCCTGGGCTCCAGGCACACTGCAGCTGTTCAAGGCATCCCAAGGGGAGTACAAAAGTGCAACAACATGGCAGCTTTCACAGCTTTTTCCTTGGCACCATCCCTATACCTAGGCTGATTTATCTGCCTAGGGTTAGGGTTAGGGTTCAGCCTAGGGCTTGGATTTCTTTAACCAGGAAGCCCTGAGTTCCAGGCTTACTTCATCTGCCAAAGGCATCCCAAAGGGAGTGCAGAAGTGCCACAACATGGCTGCTTTCACGGCTTTTCCCTTAGGAAGAACCCTAATACCCGGCTGATTTACCTTCCTAGGGTTACTGTTAGGCTTAGGCCTAGGACTTTTAAAACCAGGAAGCCCTGGGCTCCAGGCACACTGCAGCTGCAAAAGGCATCCCAAGGGGAGCGCAAAAGTGACGCAACTTGGCTGCCACCACTGATATTTCCATGAGACCATCCCGAACCATAGGCTGATTTTCCTTCCTAGGGTTAAGGTTTGAGTTACGCCTAGGGTAAGGGTTCTATTAACCAGAAAGCCCTGAGTTCCAAGAACACAGCAGCTGCGAAGGACTAGCCAAGAAGAGCGCAAAAGTACCACAACATGCCTGCCTCCACAGCTTTTTCCTTGGGGACATGCCTAATTCCTGGCTGATTTGCCTTTCTCGTCTTAGGGTTGCGGTTCGGCCTAGGGCTAGGATTTTTAAAAGCAGGAAGCCCTGAGTTCCAGGCACACTGGAGCTGTGAAAGGCATCCAAAAGGGAGTGCAAAAGTGCCACAACATGGCTGTTTCACGGCTTTTTCCTTGGCAAGAAGCCTAACACCAGGCTGACATACTTTCCCAGGGTTACTGTTAGGCTTAGGCCTAGGGCTAGGATTTTTGAAACTAGGAAGCCCTTAGCTCCAGGCACACTGCAGCTGTTCAAGGCATCCCAAGGGGAGTACAAAAGTGCAACAACATGGCAGCTTTCACAGCTTTTTCCTTGGCACCATCCCTATACCTAGGCTGATTTATCTGCCTAGGGTTAGGGTTAGGGTTCAGCCTAGGGCTTGGATTTCTTTAACCAGGAAGCCCTGAGTTCCAGGCTTACTTCATCTGCCAAAGGCATCCCAAAGGGAGTGCAGAAGTGCCACAACATGGCTGCTTTCACGGCTTTTTCCTTGGCAAGAAGCCTAACATCAGGCTGATTTACTTTCCCAGGGTTACTGTTAGGCTTAGGCCTAGGGCTAGGATTTGTGAAACTAGGAAGCCCTTAGCTCCAGGCACACTGCAGCTGTTCAAGGCATCCCAAGGGGAGTACAAAAGTGCAACAACATGGCAGCTTTCACAGCTTTTTCCTTGGCACCATCACTATACCTAGGCTGATTTATCTGCCTAGGGTTAGGGTTAGGGTTCAGCCTAGGGCTTGAATTTTTTTTACCAGGAAGCCCTGAGTTCCAGGCTTACTTCATCTGCCAAAGGCATCCCAAAGGGAGTGCAGAAGTGCCACAACATGGCTGCTTTCACGGCTTTTTGCTTGGCAAGAAGCCTAACATCAGGCTGATTTACTTTCCCAGGGTTACTGTTAGGCTTAGGCCTAGGGCTAGGATTTTTGAAACTAGGAAGCCCTTAGCTCCAGGCACACTGCAGCTGTTCAAGGCATCCCAAGGGGAGTACAAAAGTGCAACAACATGGCAGCTTTCACAGCTTTTTCCTTGGCACCATCCCTATACCTAGGCTGATTTATCTGCCTAGGGTTAGGGTTAGGGTTCAGCCTAGGGCTTGAATTTTTTTAACCAGGAAGCCCTGAGTTCCAGGCTTACTTCATCTGCCAAAGGCATCCCAAAGGGAGTGCAGAAGTGCCACAACATGGCTGCTTTCACGGCTTTTCCCTTAGGAAGAACCCTAATACCCGGCTGATTTACCTTCCTAGGGTTACTGTTAGGCTTAGGCCTAGGACTTTTAAAACCAGGAAGCCCTGGGCTCCAGGCACACTGCAGCTGCGAAAGGCATCCCAAGGGGAGCGCAAAAGTGACGCAACTTGGCTGCCACCACTGATATTTCCATGAGACCATCCCGAACCATAGGTTGATTTTCCTTCCTAGGGTTAAGGTTTGAGTTACGCCTAGGGTAAGGGTCTATTAACCAGAAAGCCCTGAGTTCCAAGAACACAGCAGCTGCGAAGGACTAGCCAAGAAGAGCGCAAAAGTACCACAACATGCCTGCCTCCACAGCTTTTTCCTTGGGGACATGCCTAATTCCTGGCTGATTTGCCTTTCTCGTCATAGGGTTGGGGTTCGGCCTAGGGCTAGGATTTTTAAAATCAGGAAGCCCTGAGTTCCAGGCACACTGGAGCTGTGAAAGGCATCCAAAAGGGAGTGCAAAAGTGCCACAACATGTCTGTTTCACGGCTTTTTCCTTGGCAAGAAGCCTAACACCAGGCTGACATACTTTCCCAGGGTTACTGTTAGGCTTAGGCCTAGGGCTAGGATTTTTGAAACTAGGAAGCCCTGGGCTCCAGGCACACTGCAGCTGTTCAAGGCATCCCAAGGGGAGTACAAAAGTGCAACAACATGGCAGCTTTCACAGCTTTTTCCTTGGCACCATCCCTATACCTAGGCTGATTTATCTGCCTAGGGTTAGGGTTAGGGTTCAGCCTAGGGCTTGGATTTCTTTAACCAGGAAGCCCTGAGTTCCAGGCTTACTTCATCTGCCAAAGGCATCCCAAAGGGAGTGCAGAAGTGCCACAACATGGCTGCTTTCACGGCTTTTCCCTTAGGAAGAACCCTAATACCCGGCTGATTTACCTTCCTAGGGTTACTGTTAGGCTTAGGCCTAGGACTTTTAGAACCAGGAAGCCCTGGGCTCCAGGCACACTGCAGCTGCAAAAGGCATCCCAAGGGGAGCGCAAAAGTGACGCAACTTGGCTGCCACCACTGATATTTCCATGAGACCATCCCGAACCATAGGCTGATTTTCCTTCCTAGGGTTAAGGTTTGAGTTACGCCTAGGGTAAGGGTCTATTAACCAGAAAGCCCTGAGTTCCAAGAACACAGCAGCTGCGAAGGACTAGCCAAGAAGAGCGCAAAAGTACCACAACATGCCTGCCTCCACAGCTTTTTCCTTGGGGACATGCCTAATTCCTGGCTGATTTGCCTTTCTCGTCTTAGGGTTGCGGTTCGGCCTAGGGCTAGGATTTTTAAAAGCAGGAAGCCCTGAGTTCCAGGCACACTGGAGCTGTGAAAGGCATCCAAAAGGGAGTGCAAAAGTGCCACAACATGGCTGCTTTCACGGCTTTTTCCTTGGCAAGAAACCTAACATCAGGCTGATTTACTTTCCCAGGGTTACTGTTAGGCTTAGGCCTAGGGCTAGGATTTTTGAAACTAGGAAGCCCTGGGCTCCAGGCACACTGCAGCTGTTCAAGGCATCCCAAGGGGAGTACAAAAGTGCAACAACATGGCAGCTTTCACAGCTTTTTCCTTGGCACCATCCCTATACCTAGGCTGATTTATCTGCCTAGGGTTAGGGTTAGGGTTCAGCCTAGGGCTTGAATTTTTTTAACCAGGAAGCCCTGAGTTCCAGGCTTACTTCATCTGCCAAAGGCATCCCAAAGGGAGTGCAGAAGTGCCACAACATGGCTGCTTTCACGGCTTTTCCCTTAGGAAGAACCCTAATACCCGGCTGATTTACCTTCCTAGGGTTACTGTTAGGCTTAGGCCTAGGACTTTTAAAACCAGGAAGCCCTGGGCTCCAGGCACACTGCAGCTGCGAAAGGCATCCCAAGGGGAGCGCAAAAGTGACGCAACTTGGCTGCCACCACTGATATTTCCATGAGACCATCCCGAACCATAGGTTGATTTTCCTTCCTAGGGTTAAGGTTTGAGTTACGCCTAGGGTAAGGGTTCTATTAACCAGAAAGCCCTGAGTTCCAAGAACACAGCAGCTGCGAAGGACTAGCCAAGAAGAGCGCAAAAGTACCACAACATGCCTGCCTCCACAGCTTTTTCCTTGGGGACATGCCTAATTCCTGGCTGATTTGCCTTTCTCGTCATAGGGTTGGGGTTCGGCCTAGGGCTAGGATTTTTAAAATCAGGAAGCCCTGAGTTCCAGGCACACTGGAGCTGTGAAAGGCATCCAAAAGGGAGTGCAAAAGTGCCACAACATGGCTGCTTTCACGGCTTTTTCCTTGGCAAGACGCCTAACACCAGGCTGACTTACCTTCCCAGGGTTACTATTAGGCTTAGGCCTAGGGCTAGGATTTTTAAAACTAGGAAGCCCTTAGCTCCAGGCACACTGCAGCTGTTCAAGGAATCCCAAGGGGAGTACAAAAGTGCAACAACATGGCAGCTTTCACAGCTTTTTCCTTGGCACCATCCCTATACCTAGGCTGATTTATCTGCCTAGGGTTAGGGTTAGGGTTCAGCCTAGGGCTTGGATTTCTTTAACCAGGAAGCCCTGAGTTCCAGGCTTACTTCATCTGCCAAAGGCATCCCAAAGGGAGTGCAGAAGTGCCACAACATGGCTGCTTTCACGGCTTTTCCCTTAGGAAGAACCCTAATACCCGGCTGATTTACCTTCCTAGGGTTACTGTTAGGCTTAGGCCTAGGACTTTTAAAACCAGGAAGCCCTGGGCTCCAGGCACACTGCAGCTGCGAAAGGCATCCCAAGGGGAGCGCAAAAGTGACGCAACTTGGCTGCCACCACTGATATTTCCATGAGACCATCCCGAACCATAGGCTGATTTTCCTTCCTAGTGTTAAGGTTTGAGTTACGCCTAGGGTAAGGGTCTATTAACCAGAAAGCCCTGAGTTCCAAGAACACAGCAGCTGCGAAGGACTACCCAAGAAGAGCGCAAAAGTACCACAACATGCCTGCCTCCACAGCTTTTTCCTTGGGGACATGCCTAATTCCTGGCTGATTTGCCTTTCTCGTCATAGGGTTGCGGTTCGGCCTAGGGCTAGGATTTTTAAAATCAGGAAGCCCTGAGTTCCAGGCACACTGGAGCTGTGAAAGGCATCCAAAAGGGAGTGCAAAAGTGCCACAACATGGCTGTTTCACGGCTTTTTCCTTGGCAAGAAGCCTAACACCAGGCTGACATACTTTCCCAGGGTTACTGTTAGGCTTAGGCCTAGGGCTAGGATTTTTGAAACTAGGAAGCCCTGGGCTCCAGGCACACTGCAGCTGTTCAAGGCATCCCAAGGGGAGTACAAAAGTGCAACAACATGGCAGCTTTCACAGCTTTTTCCTTGGCACCATCCCTATACCTAGGCTGATTTATCTGCCTAGGGTTAGGGTTAGGGTTCAGCCTAGGGCTTGGATTTCTTTAACCAGGAAGCCCTGAGTTCCAGGCTTACTTCATCTGCCAAAGGCATCCCAAAGGGAGTGCAGAAGTGCCACAACATGGCTGCTTTCACGGCTTTTCCCTTAGGAAGAACCCTAATACCCGGCTGATTTACCTTCCTAGGGTTACTGTTAGGCTTAGGCCTAGGACTTTTAAAACCAGGAAGCCCTGGGCTCCAGGCACACTGCAGCTGCAAAAGGCATCCCAAGGGGAGCGCAAAAGTGACGCAACTTGGCTGCCACCACTGATATTTCCATGAGACCATCCCGAACCATAGGCTGATTTTCCTTCCTAGGGTTAAGGTTTGAGTTACGCCTAGGGTAAGGGTTCTATTAACCAGAAAGCCCTGAGTTCCAAGAACACAGCAGCTGCGAAGGACTAGCCAAGAAGAGCGCAAAAGTACCACAACATGCCTGCCTCCACAGCTTTTTCCTTGGGGACATGCCTAATTCCTGGCTGATTTGCCTTTCTCGTCTTAGGGTTGCGGTTCGGCCTAGGGCTAGGATTTTTAAAAGCAGGAAGCCCTGAGTTCCAGGCACACTAGAGCTGTGAAAGGCATCCAAAAGGGAGTGCAAAAGTGCCACAACATGGCTGCTTTCACGGCTTTTTCCTTGGCAAGAAGCCTAACATCAGGCTGATTTACTTTCCCAGGGTTACTGTTAGGCTTAGGCCTAGGGCTAGGATTTTTGAAACTAGGAGGCCCTTAGCTCCAGGCACACTGCAGCTGTTCAAGGCATCCCAAGGGGAGTACAAAAGTGCAACAACATGGCAGCTTTCACAGCTTTTTCCTTGGCACCATCCCTATACCTAGGCTGATTTATCTGCCTAGGGTTAGGGTTAGGGTTCAGCCTAGGGCTTGAATTTTTTTTACCAGGAAGCCCTGAGTTCCAGGCTTACTTCATCTGCCAAAGGCATCCCAAAGGGAGTGCAGAAGTGCCACAACATGGCTGCTTTCACGGCTTTTCCCTTAGGAAGAACCCTAATACCCGGCTGATTTACCTTCCTAGGGTTACTGTTAGGCTTAGGCCTAGGACTTTTAAAACCAGGAAGCCCTGGGCTCCAGGCACACTGCAGCTGCAAAAGGCATCCCAAGGGGAGCGCAAAAGTGACGCAACTTGGCTGCCACCACTGATATTTCCATGAGACCATCCCGAACCATAGGCTGATTTTCCTTCCTAGGGTTAAGGTTTGAGTTACGCCTAGGGTAAGGGTTCTATTAACCAGAAAGCCCTGAGTTCCAAGAACACAGCAGCTGCGAAGGACTAGCCAAGAAGAGCGCAAAAGTACCACAACATGCCTGCCTCCACAGCTTTTTCCTTGGGGACATGCCTAATTCCTGGCTGATTTGCCTTTCTCGTCTTAGGGTTGCGGTTCGGCCTAGGGCTAGGATTTTTAAAAGCAGGAAGCCCTGAGTTCCAGGCACACTGGAGCTGTGAAAGGCATCCAAAAGGGAGTGCAAAAGTGCCACAACATGGCTGTTTCACGGCTTTTTCCTTGGCAAGAAGCCTAACACCAGGCTGACATACTTTCCCAGGGTTACTGTTAGGCTTAGGCCTAGGGCTAGGATTTTTGAAACTAGGAAGCCCTTAGCTCCAGGCACACTGCAGCTGTTCAAGGCATCCCAAGGGGAGTACAAAAGTGCAACAACATGGCAGCTTTCACAGCTTTTTCCTTGGCACCATCCCTATACCTAGGCTGATTTATCTGCCTAGGGTTAGGGTTAGGGTTCAGCCTAGGGCTTGGATTTCTTTAACCAGGAAGCCCTGAGTTCCAGGCTTACTTCATCTGCCAAAGGCATCCCAAAGGGAGTGCAGAAGTGCCACAACATGGCTGCTTTCACGGCTTTTTCCTTGGCAAGAAGCCTAACATCAGGCTGATTTACTTTCCCAGGGTTACTGTTAGGCTTAGGCCTAGGGCTAGGATTTTTGAAACTAGGAAGCCCTTAGCTCCAGGCACACTGCAGCTGTTCAAGGCATCCCAAGGGGAGTACAAAAGTGCAACAACATGGCAGCTTTCACAGCTTTTTCCTTGGCACCATCACTATACCTAGGCTGATTTATCTGCCTAGGGTTAGGGTTAGGGTTCAGCCTAGGGCTTGAATTTTTTTTACCAGGAAGCCCTGAGTTCCAGGCTTACTTCATCTGCCAAAGGCATCCCAAAGGGAGTGCAGAAGTGCCACAACATGGCTGCTTTCACGGCTTTTTGCTTGGCAAGAAGCCTAACATCAGGCTGATTTACTTTCCCAGGGTTACTGTTAGGCTTAGGCCTAGGGCTAGGATTTTTGAAACTAGGAAGCCCTTAGCTCCAGGCACACTGCAGCTGTTCAAGGCATCCCAAGGGGAGTACAAAAGTGCAACAACATGGCAGCTTTCACAGCTTTTTCCTTGGCACCATCCCTATACCTAGGCTGATTTATCTGCCTAGGGTTAGGGTTAGGGTTCAGCCTAGGGCTTGAATTTTTTTAACCAGGAAGCCCTGAGTTCCAGGCTTACTTCATCTGCCAAAGGCATCCCAAAGGGAGTGCAGAAGTGCCACAACATGGCTGCTTTCACGGCTTTTCCCTTAGGAAGAACCCTAATACCCGGCTGATTTACCTTCCTAGGGTTACTGTTAGGCTTAGGCCTAGGACTTTTAAAACCAGGAAGCCCTGGGCTCCAGGCACACTGCAGCTGCGAAAGGCATCCCAAGGGGAGCGCAAAAGTGACGCAACTTGGCTGCCACCACTGATATTTCCATGAGACCATCCCGAACCATAGGTTGATTTTCCTTCCTAGGGTTAAGGTTTGAGTTACGCCTAGGGTAAGGGTCTATTAACCAGAAAGCCCTGAGTTCCAAGAACACAGCAGCTGCGAAGGACTAGCCAAGAAGAGCGCAAAAGTACCACAACATGCCTGCCTCCACAGCTTTTTCCTTGGGGACATGCCTAATTCCTGGCTGATTTGCCTTTCTCGTCATAGGGTTGGGGTTCGGCCTAGGGCTAGGATTTTTAAAATCAGGAAGCCCTGAGTTCCAGGCACACTGGAGCTGTGAAAGGCATCCAAAAGGGAGTGCAAAAGTGCCACAACATGTCTGTTTCACGGCTTTTTCCTTGGCAAGAAACCTAACATCAGGCTGACATACTTTCCCAGGGTTACTGTTAGGCTTAGGCCTAGGGCTAGGATTTTTGAAACTAGGAAGCCCTGGGCTCCAGGCACACTGCAGCTGTTCAAGGCATCCCAAGGGGAGTACAAAAGTGCAACAACATGGCAGCTTTCACAGCTTTTTCCTTGGCACCATCCCTATACCTAGGCTGATTTATCTGCCTAGGGTTAGGGTTAGGGTTCAGCCTAGGGCTTGGATTTCTTTAACCAGGAAGCCCTGAGTTCCAGGCTTACTTCATCTGCCAAAGGCATCCCAAAGGGAGTGCAGAAGTGCCACAACATGGCTGCTTTCACGGCTTTTCCCTTAGGAAGAACCCTAATACCCGGCTGATTTACCTTCCTAGGGTTACTGTTAGGCTTAGGCCTAGGACTTTTAGAACCAGGAAGCCCTGGGCTCCAGGCACACTGCAGCTGCAAAAGGCATCCCAAGGGGAGCGCAAAAGTGACGCAACTTGGCTGCCACCACTGATATTTCCATGAGACCATCCCGAACCATAGGCTGATTTTCCTTCCTAGGGTTAAGGTTTGAGTTACGCCTAGGGTAAGGGTCTATTAACCAGAAAGCCCTGAGTTCCAAGAACACAGCAGCTGCGAAGGACTAGCCAAGAAGAGCGCAAAAGTACCACAACATGCCTGCCTCCACAGCTTTTTCCTTGGGGACATGCCTAATTCCTGGCTGATTTGCCTTTCTCGTCTTAGGGTTGCGGTTCGGCCTAGGGCTAGGATTTTTAAAAGCAGGAAGCCCTGAGTTCCAGGCACACTGGAGCTGTGAAAGGCATCCAAAAGGGAGTGCAAAAGTGCCACAACATGGCTGCTTTCACGGCTTTTTCCTTGGCAAGAAACCTAACATCAGGCTGATTTACTTTCCCAGGGTTACTGTTAGGCTTAGGCCTAGGGCTAGGATTTTTGAAACTAGGAAGCCCTGGGCTCCAGGCACACTGCAGCTGTTCAAGGCATCCCAAGGGGAGTACAAAAGTGCAACAACATGGCAGCTTTCACAGCTTTTTCCTTGGCACCATCCCTATACCTAGGCTGATTTATCTGCCTAGGGTTAGGGTTAGGGTTCAGCCTAGGGCTTGGATTTCTTTAACCAGGAAGCCCTGAGTTCCAGGCTTACTTCATCTGCCAAAGGCATCCCAAAGGGAGTGCAGAAGTGCCACAACATGGCTGCTTTCACGGCTTTTCCCTTAGGAAGAACCCTAATACCCGGCTGATTTACCTTCCTAGGGTTACTGTTAGGCTTAGGCCTAGGACTTTTAAAACCAGGAAGCCCTGGGCTCCAGGCACACTGCAGCTGCAAAAGGCATCCCAAGGGGAGCGCAAAAGTGATGCAACTTGGCTGCCACCACTGATATTTCCATGAGACCATCCCGAACCATAGGCTGATTTTCCTTCCTAGGGTTAAGGTTTGAGTTACGCCTAGGGTAAGGGTTCTATTAACCAGAAAGCCCTGAGTTCCAAGAACACAGCAGCTGCGAAGGACTAGCCAAGAAGAGCGCAAAAGTACCACAACATGCCTGCCTCCACAGCTTTTTCCTTGGGGACATGCCTAATTCCTGGCTGATTTGCCTTTCTCGTCTTAGGGTTGGGGTTCGGCCTAGGGCTAGGATTTTTAAAAGCAGGAAGCCCTGAGATCCAGGCACACTGAAGCTGTGAAAGGCATCCAAAAGGAAGTGCAAAAGTGCCACAACATGGCTGTTTCACGGCTTTTTCCTTGGCAAGAAGCCTAACATCAGGCTGACTTACTTTCCCAGGGTTACTGTTAGGCTTAGGCCTAGGGCTAGGATTTTTGAAACTAGGAAGCCCTTAGCTCCAGGCACACTGCAGCTGTTCAAGGCATCCCAAGGGGAGTACAAAAGTGCAACAACATGGCAGCTTTCACAGCTTTTTCCTTGGCACCATCCCTATACCTAGGCTGATTTATCTGCCTAGGGTTAGGGTTAGGCTTCAGCCTAGGGCTTGGATTTCTTTAACCAGGAAGCCCTGAGTTCCAGGCTTACTTCATCTGCCAAAGGCATCCCAAAGGGAGTGCAGAAGTGCCACAACATGGCTGCTTTCACGGCTTTTTCCTTGGCAAGAAGCCTAACATCAGGCTGATTTACTTTCCCAGGGTTACTGTTAGGCTTAGGCCTAGGGCTAGGATTTTTGAAACTAGGAAGCCCTTAGCTCCAGGCACACTGCAGCTGTTCAAGGCATCCCAAGGGGAGTACAAAAGTGCAACAGCATGGCAGCTTTCACAGCTTTTTCCTTGGCACCATCCCTATACCTAGGCTGATTTATCTGCCTAGGGTTAGGGTTAGGGTTCAGCCTAGGGCTTGAATTTTTTTAACCAGGAAGCCCTGAGTTCCAGGCTTACTTCATCTGCCAAAGGCATCCCAAAGGGAGTGCAGAAGTGCCACAACATGGCTGCTTTCACGGCTTTTCCCTTAGGAAGAACCCTAATACCCGGCTGATTTACCTTCCTAGGGTTACTGTTAGGCTTAGGCCTAGGACTTTTAAAACCAGGAAGCCCTGGGCTCCAGGCACACTGCAGCTGCAAAAGGCATCCCAAGGGGAGCGCAAAAGTGACGCAACTTGGCTGCCACCACTGATATTTCCATGAGACCATCCCGAACCATAGGTTGATTTTCCTTCCTAGGGTTAAGGTTTGAGTTACGCCTAGGGTAAGGGTTCTATTAACCAGAAAGCCCTGAGTTCCAAGAACACAGCAGCTGCGAAGGACTAGCCAAGAAGAGCGCAAAAGTACCACAACATGCCTGCCTCTACAGCTTTTTCCTTGGGGACATGCCTAATTCCTGGCTGATTTGCCTTTCTCGTCTTAGGGTTGCGGTTCGGCCTAGGGCTAGGATTTTTAAAAGCAGGAAGCCCTGAGTTCCAGGCACACTGGAGCTGTGAAAGGCATCCAAAAGGGAGTGCAAAAGTGCCACAACATGGCTGCTTTCACGGCTTTTTCCTTGGCAAGAAGCCTAACATCAGGCTGATTTACTTTCCCAGGGTTACTGTTAGGCTTAGGCCTAGGGCTAGGGTTTTTGAAACTAGGAGGCCCTTAGCTCCAGGCACACTGCAGCTGTTCAAGGCATCCCAAGGGGAGTACAAAAGTGCAACAACATGGCAGCTTTCACAGCTTTTTCCTTGGCACCATCCCTATACCTAGGCTGATTTATCTGCCTAGGGTTAGGGTTAGGGTTCAGCCTAGGGCTTGAATTTTTTTTACCAGGAAGCCCTGAGTTCCAGGCTTACTTCATCTGCCAAAGGCATCCCAAAGGGAGTGCAGAAGTGCCACAACATGGCTGCTTTCACGGCTTTTCCCTTAGGAAGAACCCTAATACCCGGCTGATTTACCTTCCTAGGGTTACTGTTAGGCTTAGGCCTAGGACTTTTAAAACCAGGAAGCCCTGGGCTCCAGGCACACTGCAGCTGCAAAAGGCATCCCAAGGGGAGCGCAAAAGTGACGCAACTTGGCTGCCACCACTGATATTTCCATGAGACCATCCCGAACCATAGGTTGATTTTCCTTCCTAGGGTTAAGGTTTGAGTTACGCCTAGGGTAAGGGTCTATTAACCAGAAAGCCCTGAGTTCCAAGAACACAGCAGCTGCGAAGGACTAGCCAAGAAGAGCGCAAAAGTACCACAACATGCCTGCCTCCACAGCTTTTTCCTTGGGGACATGCCTAATTCCTGGCTGATTTGCCTTTCTCGTCTTAGGGTTGCGGTTCGGCCTAGGGCTAGGATTTTTAAAAGCAGGAAGCCCTGAGTTCCAGGCACACTGGAGCTGTGAAAGGCATCCAAAAGGGAGTGCAAAAGTGCCACAACATGGCTGCTTTCACGGCTTTTTCCTTGGCAAGAAGCCTAACATCAGGCTGACATACTTTCCCAGGGTTACTATTAGGCTTAGGCCTAGGGCTAGGATTTTTGAAACTAGGAAGCCCTGGGCTCCAGGCACACTGCAGCTGTTCAAGGCATCCCAAGGGGAGTACAAAAGTGCAACAACATGGCAGCTTTCACAGCTTTTTCCTTGGCACCATCCCTATACCTAGGCTGATTTATCTGCCTAGGGTTAGGGTTAGGGTTCAGCCTAGGGCTTGGATTTCTTTAACCAGGAAGCCCTGAGTTCCAGGCTTACTTCATCTGCCAAAGGCATCCCAAAGGGAGTGCAGAAGTGCCACAACATGGCTGCTTTCACGGCTTTTCCCTTAGGAAGAACCCTAATACCCGGCTGATTTACCTTCCTAGGGTTACTGTTAGGCTTAGGCCTAGGACTTTTAAAACCAGGAAGCCCTGGGCTCCAGGCACACTGCAGCTGCAAAAGGCATCCCAAGGGGAGCGCAAAAGTGACGCAACTTGGCTGCCACCACTGATATTTCCATGAGACCATCCCGAACCATAGGTTGATTTTCCTTCCTAGGGTTAAGGTTTGAGTTACGCCTAGGGTAAGGGTTCTATTAACCAGAAAGCCCTGAGTTCCAAGAACACAGCAGCTGCGAAGGACTAGCCAAGAAGAGCGCAAAAGTACCACAACATGCCTGCCTCCACAGCTTTTTCCTTGGGGACATGCCTAATTCCTGGCTGATTTGCCTTTCTCGTCTTAGGGTTGGGGTTCGGCCTAGGGCTAGGATTTTTAAAAGCAGGAAGCCCTGAGTTCCAGGCACACTGAAGCTGTGAAAGGCATCCAAAAGGGAGTGCAAAAGTGCCACAACATGGCTGTTTCACGGCTTTTTCCTTGGCAAGAAGCCTAACATCAGGCTGACTTACTTTCCCAGGGTTACTGTTAGGCTTAGGCCTAGGGCTAGGATTTTTGAAACTAGGAAGCCCTTAGCTCCAGGCACACTGCAGCTGTTCAAGGCATCCCAAGGGGAGTACAAAAGTGCAACAACATGGCAGCTTTCACAGCTTTTTCCTTGGCACCATCCCTATACCTAGGCTGATTTATCTGCCTAGGGTTAGGGTTAGGGTTCAGCCTAGGGCTTGGATTTCTTTAACCAGGAAGCCCTGAGTTCCAGGCTTACTTCATCTGCCAAAGGCATCCCAAAGGGAGTGCAGAAGTGCCACAACATGGCTGCTTTCACGGCTTTTTCCTTGGCAAGAAGCCTAACATCAGGCTGATTTACTTTCCCAGGGTTACTGTTAGGCTTAGGCCTAGGGCTAGGATTTTTGAAACTAGGAAGCCCTTAGCTCCAGGCACACTGCAGCTGTTCAAGGCATCCCAAGGGGAGTACAAAAGTGCAACAGCATGGCAGCTTTCACAGCTTTTTCCTTGGCACCATCCCTATACCTAGGCTGATTTATCTGCCTAGGGTTAGGGTTAGGGTTCAGCCTAGGGCTGTGATTTTTTTAACCAGGAAGCCCTGAGTTCCAGGCTTACTTCATCTGCCAAAGGCATCCCAAAGGGAGTGCAGAAGTGCCACAACATGGCTGCTTTCACGGCTTTTCCCTTAGGAAGAACCCTAATACCCGGCTGATTTACCTTCCTAGGGTTACTGTTAGGCTTAGGCCTAGGACTTTTAAAACCAGGAAGCCCTGGGCTCCAGGCACACTGCAGCTGCAAAAGGCATCCCAAGGGGAGCGCAAAAGTGACGCAACTTGGCTGCCACCACTGATATTTCCATGAGACCATCCCAAACCATAGGCTGATTTTCCTTCCTAGGGTTAAGGTTTGAGTTACGCCTAGGGTAAGGGTTCTATTAACCAGAAAGCCCTGAGTTCCAAGAACACAGCAGCTGCGAAGGACTAGCCAAGAAGAGCGCAAAAGTACCACAACATGCCTGCCTCCACAGCTTTTTCCTTGGGGACATGCCTAATTCCTGGCTGATTTGCCTTTCTCGTCTTAGGGTTGGGGTTCGGCCTAGGGCTAGGATTTTTAAAAGCAGGAAGCCCTGAGTTCCAGGCACACTGGAGCTGTGAAAGGCATCCAAAAGGGAGTGCAAAAGTGCCACAACATGGCTGCTTTCACGGCTTTTTCCTTGGCAAGAAGCCTAACACCAGGCTGATTTACTTTCCCAGGGTTACTGTTAGGCTTAGGCCTAGGGCTAGGATTTTTGAAACCAGGAAGCCCTGGGCTCCAGGCACACTGCAGCTGTTCAAGGCATCCCAAGGGGAGTACAAAAGTGCAACAACATGGCAGCTTTCACAGCTTTTTCCTTGGCACCATCCCTATACCTAGGCTGATTTATCTGCCTAGGGTTAGGGTTAGGGTTCAGCCTAGGGCTTGGATTTCTTTAACCAGGAAGCCCTGAGTTCCAGGCTTACTTCATCTGCCAAAGGCATCCCAAAGGGAGTGCAGAAGTGCCACAACATGGCTGCTTTCACGGCTTTTTGCTTGGCAAGAAGCCTAACATCAGGCTGATTTACTTTCCCAGGGTTACTGTTAGGCTTAGGCCTAGGGCTAGGATTTTTGAAACTAGGAAGCCCTTAGCTCCAGGCACACTGCAGCTGTTCAAGGCATCCCAAGGGGAGTACAAAAGTGCAACAACATGGCAGCTTTCACAGCTTTTTCCTTGGCACCATCCCTATACCTAGGCTGATTTATCTGCCTAGGGTTAGGGTTAGGGTTCAGCCTAGGGCTTGAATTTTTTTAACCAGGAAGCCCTGAGTTCCAGGCTTACTTCATCTGCCAAAGGCATCCCAAAGGGAGTGCAGAAGTGCCACAACATGGCTGCTTTCACGGCTTTTCCCTTAGGAAGAACCCTAATACCCGGCTGATTTACCTTCCTAGGGTTACTGTTAGGCTTAGGCCTAGGACTTTTAAAACCAGGAAGCCCTGGGCTCCAGGCACACTGCAGCTGCAAAAGGCATCCCAAGGGGAGCGCAAAAGTGACGCAACTTGGCTGCCACCACTGATATTTCCATGAGACCATCCCGAACCATAGGTTGATTTTCCTTCCTAGGCTTAAGGTTTGAGTTACGCCTAGGGTAAGGGTTCTATTAACCAGAAAGCCCTGAGTTCCAAGAACACAGCAGCTGCGAAGGACTAGCCAAGAAGAGCGCAAAAGTACCACAACATGCCTGCCTCCACAGCTTTTTCCTTGGGGACATGCCTAATTCCTGGCTGATTTGCCTTTCTCGTCTTAGGGTTGGGGTTCGGCCTAGGGCTAGGATTTTTAAAAGCAGGAAGCCCTGGGCTCCAGGCACACTGCAGCTGCAAAAGGCATCCCAAGGGGAGTGCAAAAGTGCCACAACATGGCTGCTTTCACGGCTTTTTCCTTGGCAAGACGCCTAACATCAGGCTGACTTACCTTCCCAGGGTTACTGTTAGGCTTAGGCCTAGGGCTAGGATTTTTAAAAGCAGGAAGCCTTGAGTTCCAGGCACACTGGAGCTGTGAAAGGCATCCAAAAGGGAGTGCAAAAGTGCCACAACATGGCAGCTTTCACAGCTTTTTCCTTGGCACCATCCCTATACCTAGGCTGATTTATCTGCCTAGGGTTAGGGTTAGGGTTCAGCCTAGGGCTTGGATTTCTTTAACCAGGAAGCCCTGAGTTCCAGGCTTACTTCATCTGCCAAAGGCATCCCAAAGGGAGTGCAGAAGTGCCACAACATGGCTGCTTTCACGGCTTTTTGCTTGGCAAGAAGCCTAACATCAGGCTGATTTACTTTCCCAGGGTTACTGTTAGGCTTAGGCCTAGGGCTAGGATTTTTGAAACTAGGAAGCCCTTACCTCCAGGCACACTGCAGCTGTTCAAGGCATCCCAAGGGGAGTACAAAAGTGCAACAACATGGCAGCTTTCACAGCTTTTTCCTTGGCACCATCCCTATACCTAGGCTGATTTATCTGCCTAGGGTTAGGGTTAGGGTTCAGCCTAGGGCTTGGATTTCTTTAACCAGGAAGCCCTGAGTTCCAGGCTTACTTCATCTGCCAAAGGCATCCCAAAGGGAGTGCAGAAGTGCCACAACATGGCTGCTTTCACGGCTTTTTGCTTGGCAAGAAGCCTAACATCAGGCTGATTTACTTTCCCAGGGTTACTGTTAGGCTTAGGCCTAGGGCTAGGGTTTTTTTAAACTAGGAGGCCCTTAGCTCCAGGCACACTGCAGCTGTTCAAGGCATCCCAAGGGGAGTACAAAAGTGCAACAACATGGCAGCTTTCACAGCTTTTTCCTTGGCACCATCCCTATACCTAGGCTGATTTATCTGCCTAGGGTTAGGGTTAGGGTTCAGCCTAGGGCTTGAATTTTTTTTACCAGGAAGCCCTGAGTTCCAGGCTTACTTCATCTGCCAAAGGCATCCCAAAGGGAGTGCAGAAGTGCCACAACATGGCTGCTTTCACGGCTTTTCCCTTAGGAAGAACCCTAATACCCGGCTGATTTACCTTCCTAGGGTTACTGTTAGGCTTAGGCCTAGGACTTTTAAAACCAGGAAGCCCTGGGCTCCAGGCACACTGCAGCTGCAAAAGGCATCCCAAGGGGAGCGCAAAAGTGACGCAACTTGGCTGCCACCACTGATATTTCCATGAGACCATACCGAACCATAGGCTGATTTTCCTTCCTAGGGTTAAGGTTTGAGTTACGCCTAGGGTAAGGGTTCTATTAACCAGAAAGCCCTGAGTTCCAAGAACACAGCAGCTGCGAAGGACTAGCCAAGAAGAGCGCAAAAGTACCACAACATGCCTGCCTCCACAGCTTTTTCCTTGGGGACATGCCTAATTCCTGGCTGATTTGCCTTTCTCGTCTTAGGGTTGCGGTTCGGCCTAGGGCTAGGATTTTTAAAAGCAGGAAGCCCTGAGTTCCAGGCACACTGGAGCTGTGAAAGGCATCCAAAAGGGAGTGCAAAAGTGCCACAACATGGCTGTTTCACGGCTTTTTCCTTGGCAAGAAGCCTAACACCAGGCTGACATACTTTCCCAGGGTTACTGTTAGGCTTAGGCCTAGGGCTAGGATTTTTGAAACTAGGAAGCCCTTACCTCCAGGCACACTGCAGCTGTTCAAGGCATCCCAAGGGGAGTACAAAAGTGCAACAACATGGCAGCTTTCACAGCTTTTTCCTTGGCACCATCCCTATACCTAGGCTGATTTATCTGCCTAGGGTTAGGGTTAGGGTTCAGCCTAGGGCTTGGATTTCTTTAACCAGGAAGCCCTGAGTTCCAGGCTTACTTCATCTGCCAAAGGCATCCCAAAGGGAGTGCAGAAGTGCCACAACATGGCTGCTTTCACGGCTTTTTGCTTGGCAAGAAGCCTAACATCAGGCTGATTTACTTTCCCAGGGTTACTGTTAGGCTTAGGCCTAGGGCTAGGATTTTTGAAACTAGGAAGCCCTTAGCTCCAGGCACACTGCAGCTGTTCAAGGCATCCCAAGGGGAGTACAAAAGTGCAACAACATGGCAGCTTTCACAGCTTTTTCCTTGGCACCATCCCTATACCTAGGCTGATTTATCTGCCTAGGGTTAGGGTTAGGGTTCAGCCTAGGGCTTGAATTTTTTTAACCAGGAAGCCCTGAGTTCCAGGCTTACTTCATCTGCCAAAGGCATCCCAAAGGGAGTGCAGAAGTGCCACAACATGGCTGCTTTCACGGCTTTTCCCTTAGGAAGAACCCTAATACCCGGCTGATTTACCTTCCTAGGGTTACTGTTAGGCTTAGGCCTAGGACTTTTAAAACCAGGAAGCCCTGGGCTCCAGGCACACTGCAGCTGCAAAAGGCATCCCAAGGGGAGCGCAAAAGTGACGCAACTTGGCTGCCACCACTGATATTTCCATGAGACCATCCCGAACCATAGGTTGATTTTCCTTCCTAGGGTTAAGGTTTGAGTTACGCCTAGGGTAAGGGTTCTATTAACCAGAAAGCCCTGAGTTCCAAGAACACAGCAGCTGCGAAGGACTAGCCAAGAAGAGCGCAAAAGTACCACAACATGCCTGCCTCCACAGCTTTTTCCTTGGGGACATGCCTAATTCCTGGCTGATTTGCCTTTCTCGTCTTAGGGTTGGGGTTCGGCCTAGGGCTAGGATTTTAAAAGCAGGAAGCCCTGAGTTCCAGGCACACTGCAGCTGTGAAAGGCATCCAAAAGGGAGTGCAAAAGTGCCACAACATGGCTGCTTTCACGGCTTTTTCCTTGGCAAGACGCCTAACACCAGGCTGACATACTTTCCCAGGGTTACTGTTAGGCTTAGGCCTAGGGCTAGGATTTTTAAAAGCAGGAAGCCCTGAGTTCCAGGCACACTGGAGCTGTGAAAGGCATCCAAAAGGGAGTGCAAAAGTGCCACAACATGGCAGCTTTCACAGCTTTTTCCTTGGCACCATCCCTATACCTAGGCTGATTTATCTGCCTAGGGTTAGGGTTAGGGTTCAGCCTAGGGCTTGGATTTCTTTAACCAGGAAGCCCTGAGTTCCAGGCTTACTTCATCTGCCAAAGGCATCCCAAAGGGAGTGCAGAAGTGCCACAACATGGCTGCTTTCACGGCTTTTTGCTTGGCAAGAAGCCTAACATCAGGCTGATTTACTTTCCCAGGGTTAGTGTTAGGCTTAGGCCTAGGGCTAGGATTTTTGAAACTAGGAAGCCCTTACCTCCAGGCACACTGCAGCTGTTCAAGGCATCCCAAGGGGAGTACAAAAGTGCAACAACATGGCAGCTTTCACAGCTTTTTCCTTGGCACCATCCCTATACCTAGGCTGATTTATCTGCCTAGGGTTAGGGTTAGGGTTCAGCCTAGGGCTTGGATTTCTTTAACCAGGAAGCCCTGAGTTCCAGGCTTACTTCATCTGCCAAAGGCATCCCAAAGGGAGTGCAGAAGTGCCACAACATGGCTGCTTTCACGGCTTTTTGCTTGGCAAGAAGCCTAACATCAGGCTGATTTACTTTCCCAGGGTTACTGTTAGGCTTAGGCCTAGGGCTAGGATTTTTGAAACTAGGAAGCCCTTAGCTCCAGGCACACTGCAGCTGTTCAAGGCATCCCAAGGGGAGTACAAAAGTGCAACAACATGGCAGCTTTCACAGCTTTTTCCTTGGCACCATCCCTATACCTAGGCTGATTTATCTGCCTAGGGTTAGGGTTAGGGTTCAGCCTAGGGCTTGAATTTTTTTAACCAGGAAGCCCTGAGTTCCAGGCTTACTTCATCTGCCAAAGGCATCCCAAAGGGAGTGCAGAAGTGCCACAACATGGCTGCTTTCACGGCTTTTCCCTTAGGAAGAACCCTAATACCCGGCTGATTTACCTTCCTAGGGTTACTGTTAGGCTTAGGCCTAGGACTTCTAAAACCAGGAAGCCCTGGGCTCCAGGCACACTGCAGCTGCGAAAGGCATCCCAAGGGGAGCGCAAAAGTGACGCAACTTGGCTGCCACCACTGATATTTCCATGAGACCATCCCGAACCATAGGTTGATTTTCCTTCCTAGGGTTAAGGTTTGAGTTACGCCTAGGGTAAGGGTCTATTAACCAGAAAGCCCTGAGTTCCAAGAACACAGCAGCTGCGAAGGACTAGCCAAGAAGAGCGCAAAAGTACCACAACATGCCTGCCTCCACAGCTTTTTCCTTGGGGACATGCCTAATTCCTGGCTGATTTGCCTTTCTCGTCTTAGGGTTGGGGTTCGGCCTAGGGCTAGGATTTTTAAAATCAGGAAGCCCTGAGTTCCAGGCACACTGGAGCTGTGAAAGGCATCCAAAAGGGAGTGCAAAAGTGCCACAACATGTCTGTTTCACGGCTTTTTCCTTGGCAAGAAGCCTAACACCAGGCTGACATACTTTCCCAGGGTTACTGTTAGGCTTAGGCCTAGGGCTAGGATTTTTGAAACTAGGAAGCCCTGGGCTCCAGGCACACTGCAGCTGTTCAAGGCATCCCAAGGGGAGTACAAAAGTGCAACAACATGGCAGCTTTCACAGCTTTTTCCTTGGCACCATCCCTATACCTAGGCTGATTTATCTGCCTAGGGTTAGGGTTAGGGTTCAGCCTAGGGCTTGGATTTCTTTAACCAGGAAGCCCTGAGTTCCAGGCTTACTTCATCTGCCAAAGGCATCCCAAAGGGAGTGCAGAAGTGCCACAACATGGCTGCTTTCACGGCTTTTCCCTTAGGAAGAACCCTAATACCCGGCTGATTTACCTTCCTAGGGTTACTGTTAGGCTTAGGCCTAGGACTTTTAAAACCAGGAAGCCCTGGGCTCCAGGCACACTGCAGCTGCAAAAGGCATCCCAAGGGGAGCGCAAAAGTGACGCAACTTGGCTGCCACCACTGATATTTCCATGAGACCATACCGAACCATAGGCTGATTTTCCTTCCTAGGGTTAAGGTTTGAGTTACGCCTAGGGTAAGGGTCTATTAACCAGAAAGCCCTGAGTTCCAAGAACACAGCAGCTGCGAAGGACTAGCCAAGAAGAGCGCAAAAGTACCACAACATGCCTGCCTCCACAGCTTTTTCCTTGGGGACATGCCTAATTCCTGGCTGATTTGCCTTTCTCGTCTTAGGGTTGCGGTTCGGCCTAGGGCTAGGATTTTTAAAAGCAGGAAGCCCTGAGTTCCAGGCACACTGGAGCTGTGAAAGGCATCCAAAAGGGAGTGCAAAAGTGCCACAACATGGCTGCTTTCACGGCTTTTTCCTTGGCAAGAAACCTAACATCAGGCTGATTTACTTTCCCAGGGTTACTGTTAGGCTTAGGCCTAGGGCTAGGATTTTTGAAACTAGGAAGCCCTTAGCTCCAGGCACACTGCAGCTGTTCAAGGCATCCCAAGGGGAGTACAAAAGTGCAACAACATGGCAGCTTTCACAGCTTTTTCCTTGGCACCATCCCTATACCTAGGCTGATTTATCTGCCTAGGGTTAGGGTTAGGGTTCAGCCTAGGGCTTGGATTTCTTTAACCAGGAAGCCCTGAGTTCCAGGCTTACTTCATCTGCCAAAGGCATCCCAAAGGGAGTGCAGAAGTGCCACAACATGGCTGCTTTCACGGCTTTTTCCTTGGCAAGAAGCCTAACATCAGGCTGATTTACTTTCCCAGGGTTACTGTTAGGCTTAGGCCTAGGGCTAGGATTTTTGAAACTAGGAAGCCCTTAGCTCCAGGCACACTGCAGCTGTTCAAGGCATCCCAAGGGGAGTACAAAAGTGCAACAGCATGGCAGCTTTCACAGCTTTTTCCTTGGCACCATCCCTATACCTAGGCTGATTTATCTGCCTAGGGTTAGGGTTAGGGTTCAGCCTAGGGCTTGAATTTTTTTAACCAGGAAGCCCTGAGTTCCAGGCTTACTTCATCTGCCAAAGGCATCCCAAAGGGAGTGCAGAAGTGCCACAACATGGCTGCTTTCACGGCTTTTCCCTTAGGAAGAACCCTAATACCCGGCTGATTTACCTTCCTAGGGTTACTGTTAGGCTTAGGCCTAGGACTTTTAAAACCAGGAAGCCCTGGGCTCCAGGCACACTGCAGCTGCAAAAGGCATCCCAAGGGGAGCGCAAAAGTGACGCAACTTGGCTGCCACCACTGATATTTCCATGAGACCATCCCGAACCATAGGCTGATTTTCCTTCCTAGGCTTAAGGTTTGAGTTACGCCTAGGGTAAGGGTTCTATTAACCAGAAAGCCCTGAGTTCCAAGAACACAGCAGCTGCGAAGGACTAGCCAAGAAGAGCGCAAAAGTACCACAACATGCCTGCCTCCACAGCTTTTTCCTTGGGGACATGCCTAATTCCTGGCTGATTTGCCTTTCTCGTCTTAGGGTTGGGGTTCGGCCTAGGGCTAGGATTTTTAAAAGCAGGAAGCCCTGAGTTCCAGGCACACTGGAGCTGTGAAAGGCATCCAAAAGGGAGTGCAAAAGTGCCACAACATGGCTGCTTTCACGGCTTTTTCCTTGGCATGAAGCCTAACATCAGGCTGATTTACTTTCCCAGGGTTACTGTTAGGCTTAGGCCTAGGGCTAGGGTTTTTGAAACTAGGAGGCCCTTAGCTCCAGGCACACTGCAGCTGTTCAAGGCATCCCAAGGGGAGTACAAAAGTGCAACAACATGGCAGCTTTCACAGCTTTTTCCTTGGCATTATCCCAATACCTAGGTTGATTTATCTGCCTAGGGTTAGGGTTAGGGTTCAGCCTAGGGCTTGAATTTTTTTTACCAGGAAGCCCTGAGTTCCAGGCTTACTTCATCTGCCAAAGGCATCCCAAAGGGAGTGCAGAAGTGCCACAACATGGCTGCTTTCACGGCTTTTCCCTTAGGAAGAACCCTAATACCCGGCTGATTTACCTTCCTAGGGTTACTGTTAGGCTTAGGCCTAGGACTTTTAAAACCAGGAAGCCCTGGGCTCCAGGCACACTGCAGCTGCAAAAGGCATCCCAAGGGGAGCGCAAAAGTGACGCAACTTGGCTGCCACCACTGATATTTCCATGAGACCATCCCGAACCATAGGCTGATTTTCCTTCCTAGGGTTAAGGTTTGAGTTACGCCTAGGGTAAGGGTTCTATTAACCAGAAAGCCCTGAGTTCCAAGAACACAGCAGCTGCGAAGGACTAGCCAAGAAGAGCGCAAAAGTACCACAACATGCCTGCCTCCACAGCTTTTTCCTTGGGGACATGCCTAATTCCTGGCTGATTTGCCTTTCTCGTCTTAGGGTTGGGGTTCGGCCTAGGGCTAGGATTTTTAAAAGCAGGAAGCCCTGAGTTCCAGGCACACTGGAGCTGTGAAAGGCATCCAAAAGGGAGTGCAAAAGTGCCACAACATGGCTGCTTTCACGGCTTTTTCCTTGGCAAGAAACCTAACATCAGGCTGATTTACTTTCCCAGGGTTACTGTTAGGCTTAGGCCTAGGGCTAGGATTTTTGAAACTAGGAAGCCCTTAGCTCCAGGCACACTGCAGCTGTTCAAGGCATCCCAAGGGGAGTACAAAAGTGCAACAGCATGGCAGCTTTCACAGCTTTTTCCTTGGCACCATCCCTATACCTAGGCTGATTTATCTGCCTAGGGTTAGGGTTAGGGTTCAGCCTAGGGCTTGGATTTCTTTAACCAGGAAGCCCTGAGTTCCAGGCTTACTTCATCTGCCAAAGGCATCCCAAAGGGAGTGCAGAAGTGCCACAACATGGCTGCTTTCACGGCTTTTTCCTTGGCAAGAAGCCTAACACCAGGCTGATTTACTTTCCCAGGGTTACTGTTAGGCTTAGGCCTAGGGCTAGGATTTTTGAAACTAGGAAGCCCTTAGCTCCAGGCACACTGCAGCTGTTCAAGGCATCCCAAGGGGAGTACAAAAGTGCAACAGCATGGCAGCTTTCACAGCTTTTTCCTTGGCACCATCCCTATACCTAGGCTGATTTATCTGCCTAGGGTTAGGGTTAGGGTTCAGCCTAGGGCTTGAATTTTTTTAACCAGGAAGCCCTGAGTTCCAGGCTTACTTCATCTGCCAAAGGCATCCCAAAGGGAGTGCAGAAGTGCCACAACATGGCTGCTTTCACGGCTTTTCCCTTAGGAAGAACCCTAATACCCGGCTGATTTACCTTCCTAGGGTTACTGTTAGGCTTAGGCCTAGGACTTTTAAAACCAGGAAGCCCTGGGCTCCAGGCACACTGCAGCTGCAAAAGGCATCCCAAGGGGAGCGCAAAAGTGACGCAACTTGGCTGCCACCACTGATATTTCCATGAGACCATCCCGAACCATAGGCTGATTTTCCTTCCTAGGGTTAAGGTTTGAGTTACGCCTAGGGTAAGGGTTCTATTAACCAGAAAGCCCTGAGTTCCAAGAACACAGCAGCTGCGAAGGACTAGCCAAGAAGAGCGCAAAAGTACCACAACATGCCTGCCTCCACAGCTTTTTCCTTGGGGACATGCCTAATTCCTGGCTGATTTGCCTTTCTCGTCTTAGGGTTGGGGTTCGGCCTAGGGCTAGGATTTTTAAAAGCAGGAAGCCCTGAGTTCCAGGCACACTGCAGCTGTGAAAGGCATCCAAAAGGGAGTGCAAAAGTGCCACAACATGGCTGCTTTCACGGCTTTTTCCTTGGCAAGAAGCCTAACATCAGGCTGATTTACTTTCCCAGGGTTACTGTTAGGCTTAGGCCTAGGGCTAGGATTTTTGAAACTAGGAGGCCCTTAGCTCCAGGCACACTGCAGCTGTTCAAGGCATCCCAAGGGGAGTACAAAAGTGCAACAACATGGCAGCTTTCACAGCTTTTTCCTTGGCATTATCCCAATACCTAGGCTGATTTATCTGCCTAGGGTTAGGGTTAGGGTTCAGCCTAGGGCTTGAATTTTTTTTACCAGGAAGCCCTGAGTTCCAGGCTTACTTCATCTGCCAAAGGCATCCCAAAGGGAGTGCAGAAGTGCCACAACATGGCTGCTTTCACGGCTTTTCCCTTAGGAAGAACCCTAATACCCGGCTGATTTACCTTCCTAGGGTTACTGTTAGGCTTAGGCCTAGGACTTTTAAAACCAGGAAGCCCTGGGCTCCAGGCACACTGCAGCTGCAAAAGGCATCCCAAGGGGAGCGCAAAAGTGACGCAACTTGGCTGCCACCACTGATATTTCCATGAGACCATCCCGAACCATAGGCTGATTTTCCTTCCTAGGGTTAAGGTTTGAGTTACGCCTAGGGTAAGGGTTCTATTAACCAGAAAGCCCTGAGTTCCAAGAACACAGCAGCTGCGAAGGACTAGCCAAGAAGAGCGCAAAAGTACCACAACATGCCTGCCTCCACAGCTTTTTCCTTGGGGACATGCCTAATTCCTGGCTGATTTGCCTTTCTCGTCTTAGGGTTGGGGTTCGGCCTAGGGCTAGGATTTTTAAAAGCAGGAAGCCCTGAGTTCCAGGCACACTGGAGCTGTGAAAGGCATCCAAAAGGGAGTGCAAAAGTGCCACAACATGGCTGCTTTCACGGCTTTTTCCTTGGCAAGAAACCTAACATCAGGCTGATTTACTTTCCCAGGGTTACTGTTAGGCTTAGGCCTAGGGCTAGGATTTTTGAAACTAGGAAGCCCTGGGCTCCAGGCACACTGCAGCTGTTCAAGGCATCCCAAGGGGAGTACAAAAGTGCAACAACATGGCAGCTTTCACAGCTTTTTCCTTGGCACCATCCCTATACCTAGGCTGATTTATCTGCCTAGGGTTAGGGTTAGGGTTCAGCCTAGGGCTTGGATTTCTTTAACCAGGAAGCCCTGAGTTCCAGGCTTACTTCATCTGCCAAAGGCATCCAAAAGGGAGTGCAAAAGTGCCACAACATGGCTGCTTTCATGGCTTTTCCCTTAGGAAGAACCCTAATACCCGGCTGATTTACCTTCCTAGGGTTACTGTTAGGCTTAGGCCTAGGACTTTTAAAACCAGGAAGCCCTGGGCTCCAGGCACACTGCAGCTGCAAAAGGCATCCCAAGGGGAGCGCAAAAGTGACGCAACTTGGCTGCCACCACTGATATTTCCATGAGACCATCCCGAACCATAGGCTGATTTTCCTTCCTAGGGTTAAGGTTTGAGTTACGCCTAGGGTAAGGGTTCTATTAACCAGAAAGCCCTGAGTTCCAAGAACACAGCAGCTGCGAAGGACTAGCCAAGAAGAGCACAAAAGTACCACAACATGCCTGCCTCCACAGCTTTTTCCTTGGGGACATGCCTAATTCCTGGCTGATTTGCCTTTCTCGTCTTAGGGTTGGGGTTCGGCCTAGGGCTAGGATTTTTAAAAGCAGGAAGCCCTGAGTTCCAGGCACACTGGAGCTGTGAAAGGCATCCAAAAGGGAGTGCAAAAGTGCCACAACATGGCTGTTTCACGGCTTTTTCCTTGGCAAGAAGCCTAACATCAGGCTGATTTACTTTCCCAGGGTTACTGTTAGGCTTAGGCCTAGGGCTAGGAGTTTTGAAACTAGGAAGCCCTTAGCTCCAGGCACACTGCAGCTGTTCAAGGCATCCCAAGGGGAGTAGAAAAGTGCAGCAACATGGCAGCTTTCACAGCTTTTTCCTTGGCACCATCCCTATACCTAGGCTGATTTATCTGCCTAGGGTTAGGGTTAGGGTTCAGCCTAGGGCTTGGATTTCTTTAACCAGGAAGCCCTGAGTTCCAGGCTTACTTCATCTGCCAAAGGCATCCCAAAGGGAGTGCAGAAGTGCCACAACATGGCTGCTTTCACGGCTTTTTCCTTGGCAAGAAGCCTAACATCAGGCTGATTTACTTTCCCAGGGTTACTGTTAGGCTTAGGCCTAGGGCTAGGATTTTTGAAACTAGGAAGCCCTTAGCTCCAGGCACACTGCAGCTGTTCAAGGCATCCCAAGGGGAGTACAAAAGTGCAACAACATGGCAGCTTTCACAGCTTTTTCCTTGGCACCATCCCTATACCTAGGCTGATTTATCTGCCTAGGGTTAGGGTTAGGGTTCAGCCTAGGGCTTGGATTTCTTTAACCAGGAAGCCCTGAGTTCCAGGCTTACTTCATCTGCCAAAGGCATCCCAAAGGGAGTGCAGAAGTGCCACAACATGGCTGCTTTCACGGCTTTTTCCTTGGCAAGAAGCCTAACATCAGGCTGATTTACTTTCCCAGGGTTACTGTTAGGCTTAGGCCTAGGGCTAGGATTTTTGAAACTAGGAAGCCCTTAGCTCCAGGCACACTGCAGCTGTTCAAGGCATCCCAAGGGGAGTACAAAAGTGCAACAACATGGCAGCTTTCACAGCTTTTTCCTTGGCACCATCCCTATACCTAGGCTGATTTATCTGCCTAGGGTTAGGGTTAGGGTTCAGCCTAGGGCTTGAATTTTTTTAACCAGGAAGCCCTGAGTTCCAGGCTTACTTCATCTGCCAAAGGCATCCCAAAGGGAGTGCAGAAGTGCCACAACATGGCTGCTTTCACGGCTTTTCCCTTAGGAAGAACCCTAATACCCGGCTGATTTACCTTCCTAGGGTTACTGTTAGGCTTAGGCCTAGGACTTTTAAAACCAGGAAGCCCTGGGCTCCAGGCACACTGCAGCTGCAAAAGGCATCCCAAGGGGAGCGCAAAAGTGATGCAACTTGGCTGCCACCACTGATATTTCCATGAGACCATCCCGAACCATAGGCTGATTTTCCTTCCTAGGGTTAAGGTTTGAGTTACGCCTAGGGTAAGGGTTCTATTAACCAGAAAGGCCTGAGTTCCAAGAACACAGCAGCTGCGAAGGACTAGCCAAGAAGAGCGCAAAAGTACCACAACATGCCTGCCTCCACAGCTTTTTCCTTGGGGACATGCCTAATTCCTGGCTGATTTGCCTTTCTCGTCTTAGGGTTGGGGTTCGGCCTAGGGCTAGGATTTTTAAAAGCAGGAAGCCCTGAGTTCCAGGCACACTGGAGCTGTGAAAGGCATCCAAAAGGGAGTGCAAAAGTGCCACAACATGTCTGTTTCACGGCTTTTTCCTTGGCAAGAAGCCTAACATCAGGCTGATTTACTTTCCCAGGGTTACTGTTAGGCTTAGGCCTAGGGCTAGGATTTTTGAAACTAGGAGGCCCTTAGCTCCAGGCACACTGCAGCTGTTCAAGGCATCCCAAGGGGAGTACAAAAGTGCAACAACATGGCAGCTTTCACAGCTTTTTCCTTGGCACCATCCCTATACCTAGGCTGATTTATCTGCCTAGGGTTAGGGTTAGGGTTCAGCCTAGGGCTTTAATTTTTTTTAACCAGGAAGCCCTGAGTTCCAGGCTTACTTCATCTGCCAAAGGCATCCCAAAGGGAGTGCAGAAGTGCCACAACATGGCTGCTTTCACGGCTTTTCCCTTAGGAAGAACCCTAATACCCGGCTGATTTACCTTCCTAGGGTTACTGTTAGGCTTAGGCCTAGGACTTTTAAAACCAGGAAGCCCTGGGCTCCAGGCACACTGCAGCTGCAAAAGGCATCCCAAGGGGAGCGCAAAAGTGACGCAACTTGGCTGCCACCACTGATATTTCCATGAGACCATCCCGAACCATAGGCTGATTTTCCTTCCTAGGGTTAAGGTTTGAGTTACGCCTAGGGTAAGGGTCTATTAACTAGAAAGCCCTGAGTTCCAAGAACACAGCAGCTGCGAAGGACTAGCCAAGAAGAGCGCAAAAGTACCACAACATGCCTGCCTCCACAGCTTTTTCCTTGGGGACATGCCTAATTCCTGGCTGATTTGCCTTTCTCGTCTTAGGGTTGGGGTTCGGCCTAGGGCTAGGATTTTTAAAAGCAGGAAGCCCTGAGTTCCAGGCACACTGGAGCTGTGAAAGGCATCCAAAAGGGAGTGCAAAAGTGCCACAACATGGCTGTTTTCACGGCTTTTTCCTTGGCAAGAAGCCTAACATCAGGCTGATTTACTTTCCCAGGGTTACTGTTAGGCTTAGGCCTAGGGCTAGGATTTTTGAAACTAGGAAGCCCTGGGCTCCAGGCACACTGCAGCTGTTCAAGGCATCCCAAGGGGAGTACAAAAGTGCAACAACATGGCAGCTTTCACAGCTTTTTCCTTGGCACCATCCCTATACCTAGGCTGATTTATCTGCCTAGGGTTAGGGTTAGGGTTCAGCCTAGGGCTTGGATTTTTTTTACCAGGAAGCCCTGAGTTGGAGGCTTACTTCATCTGCCAAAGGCATCCCAAAGGGAGTGCAGAAGTGCCACAACATGGCTGCTTTCACGGCTTTTCCCTTAGGAAGAACCCTAATACCCGGCTGATTTACCTTCCTAGGGTTACTGTTAGGCTTAGGCCTAGGACTTTTAACACCAGGAAGCCCTGGGCTCCAGGCACACTGCAGCTGCAAAAGGCATCCCAAGGGGAGCGCAAAAGTGACGCAACTTGGCTGCCACCACTGATATTTCCATGAGACCATCCCGAACCATAGGCTGATTTTCCTTCCTAGGCTTAAGGTTTGAGTTACGCCTAGGGTAAGGGTTCTATTAACCAGAAAGCCCTGAGTTCCAAGAACACAGCAGCTGCGAAGGACTAGCCAAGAAGAGCGCAAAAGTACCACAACATGCCTGCCTCCACAGCTTTTTCCTTGGGGACATGCCTAATTCCTGGCTGATTTGCCTTTCTCGTCTTAGGGTTGCGGTTCGGCCTAGGGCTAGGATTTTTAAAAGCAGGAAGCCCTGAGTTCCAGGCACACTGGAGCTGTGAAAGGCATCCAAAAGGGAGTGCAAAAGTGCCACAACATGGCTGTTTCACGGCTTTTTCCTTGGCAAGAAGCCTAACATCAGGCTGATTTACTTTCCCAGGGTTACTGTTAGGCTTAGGCCTAGGGCTAGGATTTTTGAAATTAGGAAGCCCTTAGCTCCAGGCACACTGCAGCTGTTCAAGGCATCCCAAGGGGAGTACAAAAGTGCAACAACATGGCAGCTTTCACAGCTTTTTCCTTGGCACCATCCCTATACCTAGGCTGATTTATCTGCCTAGGGTTAGGGTTAGGGTTCAGCCTAGGGCTTGGATTTCTTTAACCAGGAAGCCCTGAGTTCCAGGCTTACTTCATCTGCCAAAGGCATCCCAAAGGGAGTGCAGAAGTGCCACAACATGGCTGCTTTCACGGCTTTTCCCTTAGGAAGAACCCTAATACCCGGCTGATTTACCTTCCTAGGGTTACTGTTAGGCTTAGGCCTAGGACTTTTAAAACCAGGAAGCCCTGGGCTCCAGGCACACTGCAGCTGCAAAAGGCATCCCAAGGGGAGCGCAAAAGTGACGCAACTTGGCTGCCACCACTGATATTTCCATGAGACCATCCCGAACCATAGGCTGATTTTCCTTCCTAGGGTTAAGGTTTGAGTTACGCCTAGGGTAAGGGTCTATTAACCAGAAAGCCCTGAGTTCCAAGAACACAGCAGCTGCGAAGGACTAGCCAAGAAGAGTGCAAAAGTACCACAACATGCCTGCCTCCACAGCTTTTTCCTTGGGGACATGCCTAATTCCTGGCTGATTTGCCTTTCTCGTCTTAGGGTTGGGGTTCGGCCTAGGGCTAGGATTTTTAAAATCAGGAAGCCCTGAGTTCCAGGCACACTGGAGCTGTGAAAGGCATCCAAAAGGGAGTGCAAAAGTGCCACAACATGGCTGCTTTCACGGCTTTTTCCTTGGCAAGAAACCTAACATCAGGCTGATTTACTTTCCCAGGGTTACTGTTAGGCTTAGGCCTAGGGCTAGGATTTTTGAAATTAGGAAGCCCTTAGCTCCAGGCACACTGCAGCTGTTCAAGGCATCCCAAGGGGAGTACAAAAGTGCAACAACATGGCAGCTTTCACAGCTTTTTCCTTGGCACCATCCCTATACCTAGGCTGATTTATCTGCCTAGGGTTAGGGTTAGGCTTCAGCCTAGGGCTTGGATTTCTTTAACCAGGAAGCCCTGAGTTCCAGGCTTACTTCATCTGCCAAAGGCATCCCAAAGGGAGTGCAGAAGTGCCACAACATGGCTGCTTTCACGGCTTTTTCCTTGGCAAGAAGCCTAACATCAGGCTGATTTACTTTCCCAGGGTTACTGTTAGGCTTAGGCCTAGGGCTAGGATTTTTGAAACTAGGAAGCCCTTAGCTCCAGGCACACTGCAGCTGTTCAAGGCATCCCAAGGGGAGTACAAAAGTGCAACAACATGGCAGCTTTCACAGCTTTTTCCTTGGCACCATCCCTATACCTAGGCTGATTTATCTGCCTAGGGTTAGGGTTAGGGTTCAGCCTAGGGCTTGGATTTCTTTAACCAGGAAGCCCTGAGTTCCAGGCTTACTTCATCTGCCAAAGGCATCCCAAAGGGAGTGCAGAAGTGCCACAACATGGCTGCTTTCACGGCTTTTTCCTTGGCAAGAAGCCTAACATCAGGCTGACATACTTTCCCAGGGTTACTGTTAGGCTTAGGCCTAGGGCTAGGATTTTTGAAACTAGGAAGCCCTTAGCTCCAGGCACACTGCAGCTGTTCAAGGCATCCCAAGGGGAGTACAAAAGTGCAACAACATGGCAGCTTTCACAGCTTTTTCCTTGGCACCATCCCTATACCTAGGCTGATTTATCTGCCTAGGGTTAGGGTTAGGGTTCAGCCTAGGGCTTGAATTTTTTTAACCAGGAAGCCCTGAGTTCCAGGCTTACTTCATCTGCCAAAGGCATCCCAAAGGGAGTGCAGAAGTGCCACAACATGGCTGCTTTCACGGCTTTTTCCTTGGCAAGAAGCCTAATACCCGGCTGATTTACCTTCCTAGGGTTACTGTTAGGCTTAGGCCTAGGACTTTTAAAACCAGGAAGCCCTGGGCTCCAGGCACACTGCAGCTGCAAAAGGCATCCCAAGGGGAGCGCAAAAGTGACGCAACTTGGCTGCCACCACTGATATTTCCATGAGACCATCCCGAACCATAGGCTGATTTTCCTTCCTAGGGTTAAGGTTTGAGTTACGCCTAGGGTAAGGGTTCTATTAACCAGAAAGCCCTGAGTTCCAAGAACACAGCAGCTGCGAAGGACTAGCCAAGAAGAGTGCAAAAGTACCACAACATGCCTGCCTCCACAGCTTTTTCCTTGGGGACATGCCTAATTCCTGGCTGATTTGCCTTTCTCGTCTTAGGGTTGGGGTTCGGCCTAGGGCTAGGATTTTTAAAATCAGGAAGCCCTGAGTTCCAGGCACACTGGAGCTGTGAAAGGCATCCAAAAGGGAGTGCAAAAGTGCCACAACATGGCTGCTTTCACGGCTTTTTCCTTGGCAAGAAACCTAACATCAGGCTGATTTACTTTCCCAGGGTTACTGTTAGGCTTAGGCCTAGGGCTAGGATTTTTGAAATTAGGAAGCCCTTAGCTCCAGGCACACTGCAGCTGTTCAAGGCATCCCAAGGGGAGTACAAAAGTGCAACAACATGGCAGCTTTCACAGCTTTTTCCTTGGCACCATCCCTATACCTAGGCTGATTTATCTGCCTAGGGTTAGGGTTAGGGTTCAGCCTAGGGCTTGGATTTCTTTAACCAGGAAGCCCTGAGTTCCAGGCTTACTTCATCTGCCAAAGGCATCCCAAAGGGAGTGCAGAAGTGCCACAACATGGCTGCTTTCACGGCTTTTTCCTTGGCAAGAAGCCTAACATCAGGCTGATTTACTTTCCCAGGGTTACTGTTAGGCTTAGGCCTAGGGCTAGGATTTTTGAAACTAGGAAGCCCTTAGCTCCAGGCACACTGCAGCTGTTCAAGGCATCCCAAGGGGAGTACAAAAGTGCAACAACATGGCAGCTTTCACAGCTTTTTCCTTGGCACCATCCCTATACCTAGGCTGATTTATCTGCCTAGGGTTAGGGTTAGGGTTCAGCCTAGGGCTTGGATTTCTTTAACCAGGAAGCCCTGAGTTCCAGGCTTACTTCATCTGCCAAAGGCATCCCAAAGGGAGTGCAGAAGTGCCACAACATGGCTGCTTTCACGGCTTTTTCCTTGGCAAGAAGCCTAACATCAGGCTGATTTACTTTCCCAGGGTTACTGTTAGGCTTAGGCCTAGGGCTAGGATTTTTGAACTAGGAAGCCCTTAGCTCCAGGCACACTGCAGCTGTTCAAGGCATCCCAAGGGGAGTACAAAAGTGCAACAACATGGCAGCTTTCACAGCTTTTTCCTTGGCACCATCCCTATACCTAGGCTGATTTATCTGCCTAGGGTTAGGGTTAGGGTTCAGCCTAGGGCTTGAATTTTTTTAACCAGGAAGCCCTGAGTTCCAGGCTTACTTCATCTGCAAAGGCATCCCAAAGGGAGTGCAGAAGTGCCACAACATGGCTGCTTTCACGGCTTTTCCCTTAGGAAGAACCCTAATACCCGGCTGATTTACCTTCCTAGGGTTACTGTTAGGCTTAGGCCTAGGACTTTTAAAACCAGGAAGCCCTGGGCTCCAGGCACACTGCAGCTGCAAAAGGCATCCCAAGGGGAGCGCAAAAGTGATGCAACTTGGCTGCCACCACTGATATTTCCATGAGACCATCCCGAACCATAGGTTGATTTTCCCTTCCTAGGGTTAAGGTTTGAGTTACGCCTAGGGTAAGGGTTCTATTAACCAGAAAGGCCTGAGTTCCAAGAACACAGCAGCTGCGAAGGACTAGCCAAGAAGAGCGCAAAAGTACCACAACATGCCTGCCTCCACAGCTTTTTCCTTGGGGACATGCCTAATTCCTGGCTGATTTGCCTTTTTCTTCTTTC